>NC_087218.1:6914601-6987101 GCF_015104395.2 Macrobrachium nipponense
TTATACTCTTCAAAGCCTGCAATGCAACAGAGAGTAACTTCAACAGTACGTGGAGAGTGGAGAAACAGACAAGAAAGACAAAACATGCAATAAATGATTCACCCAAGAAGAAAATAAATGTAAACAGAATTCTCCAGAACAGATAAGACAGAAATCATATAAATGGTTCACTCAACAAAATTTTTAAAAAAAATAAAAAACTGGGTTCACCTGCAACAGAGAGTAACTTAAACATTACGTGGAGAGACAGAGAAGAAAGACAAAACAAGCAATAAATTATTCAATTTAATCACCCAAGAAATAAAGAAACGTAAACAGAATTCTGCAGAACATATAAGAAAAAAATTATGTAAATGGTTCACTCGATAAAATTTTTAAAAAAAAATTAAAAAAATGGGTTCATAAGTTATACATAAGATAACCGCTTAAAAATGTGCACGAGAATCGACCATTGCGCCAATGCCAGTCCCGATCTATGTAGAGTCGCAAAATAACCTTTCTCCGAAAACAGATAAGATCACCAATGGAGAGAGAGAGCGTAAAAGAGGTCTTCATTGATATCGTTCAATGGAGTCAGACATTATCAGAATTCCACTACAGACAACAATGCCATTACCTCATGTAGCTACATAACGGTCACCCAGGGAAGAGAGAGAGAGAGAGAGAGAGAGAGAGAGAGAGAGAGAGAGAGAGACTTATTAGCACTGCACTTCGACGACGATAGTAGTAATACGAACGCTTAATAGGAGGATGAAATCGGTTTACATTACTACTCTTCACATTTCGTTACACACGTACACACAATATATATGTATATATATACATACATACACACACACACACACACACACACATACATATATATATATATATATATATATATATATATATATATATATATATACTGCAACAACGAAAAGAGGTTAAGTAAGATATGGTTCCTTCAATTCCCGCCAATAAATCTGTTTAAATCTAACCCCGCTTCTCAATGAACACCGTCAACCATTGGAATAACGAAACAGTCTCAGCGTAACTCTCTCGCCTCGGCCTAACCTAATCTCCGTTGCATTTCATGTGACTTTTCTCACTTGATTTTTTTGCCCTTCCGCCTCAAAGTACCGCGAGTACGTTGAGGTTCGTCAAATCCAATAACCAACGACCTAACTTTGGACGCGAAAAGTTATAATAAAAATCCTCATACACACCAAGGCTCTTTCAATATACTCGGAGTATATTCCAGAGGACCTTGATATACTCATACACACCAAAGTCCTTTCAATATGCTCAGAATATATTCAAAAGGACGTTGATATACTCATACACACCAAAGTCCTTTCAATATGCTCAGAATATATTCAAAAGGACGTTGATATACTCATACACACCAAAGTCCTTTTAATATACTCCGAGTGTATTCAAAACGACCTTGATATACACCCTGGGCGCCCCAGAGTTTTCTCTGCCACCTTCCAACAAAAGCAAAATATTAGCAAGTCCTCCTCCTCCTCCTCGGCTATTATCTGGACGTCCATCTATATATCCTCGGCCGGATCGCCAGCGAGGAGGCACTAAACTACCCGAGTGCTGCTATCGGCCTTTATCTGGCGCGGACACATTTCGAATCCTGGCTGTTCCGGGAACAACAACATTCCTCGGAGTAATTCTCGCCCGTTTTGTGGTCGTGTCTCGCAACCCTGATTTTTTTGGACTGGCGATAATGTCTTCTGGCCACTAACATCCATAAAAGCGATAAGGCCAAACGTGAGGGAACAGCGGAGACATTACTCCTGCGATAGCCTCCACCCTGGATGGCGCCTCGTGCCTCCTCCTCCTCCTCCTCCTCCGCCTCAGCTGACGACGACGACGACGATACGCCTTCCACAAGTAGGTTACCTCAACCACCGCCGCCGCCGCCGCCGCCGCGCCGCGACAGGTTTGCAGCCTTTCTGAAGCAGCAGCGTCGTCCAGCTCCGTCCTCCAAAGGCACCTTCTTTCAGTCTTTCTTTTTCTCTCTCCTCTTTCTTTTTATTATTCTCATTTGTCGACATAAGCCCAACTGTCACTTGAGTTTTAAAATACGACGCGGGGGTTTGCTCATTATAATATAAGGGTTTGATCATATAATATATGATATATATATATATATATATATATATCTATATATATTATATATATATATATTATATATATATATAATCATACATACATACACAAACACACACATACATACATTATATATTTAATCAAACCTTCAGGAACGCAAACACTAAAAACCGAGCGCTTAAGACATTAGCAAATGTTTCAGAACCTTAACATTGCTGAGTGAAGATGAAAAACTAAATCCAGCATAAACATCCAATACACCACAGAATTACCGAGAAAATGGAGACAAAAGTATTATACCAAAATTAAATAAATAAATAAATAAAATAAAACAAAATTCAACCTGAAAATATTCTGTGCTGTCCAATTGCCGATCTCATGCAACATTAGCTTTGTCACAAATCAAGGAATAACAAGACCATTTAGTTCAGTCAATCAAAAAAATCCCATCAGCAATAATATTGCAGAAAGGGAAGATCATGTTGCAAGGCAGAGTAAAATAAGATTCCTTGCAAAGAGGAAATTTTTCGTTTTCATAAATGACTTGGACAACATGAACACTGATACAGAGGTTGTCGCATTTTAAAATATTGACTGAAAAATACGAAAACTAACACAGAATAAGAATTAAATGAACATACGCGGCGTTCCTATGGTATAATAAAAAAAAAAATAATAATGTGTTCAACGAATTATTCCATTACAATCAAAACTAACCGTTGCAAAAAATATATAAATAAACAAATAAAATAAAAAAATAAAATAAAATAAAATCAAACAAAAGGAAGCTATTTTGGATATTTACTGAAAAACACATTTTGTTTATAAAATGAACATAGAATTTAGGCCAAAACTCCAAGCACTGGAATGGGACCTATAAGGTCATTCAGCGCTGACACGGAAATTGACTCGGTGAAAAGGTTTGAAAGGTGTAACAGGAGGAAATCCTCAGAGCAGTTGCACAACGAATTGCTGGTAGAAGGTGGAAAAAAGATGGAAGGGAATAAGAACGGAGGTACAATAAAAAAGGGATAAAAGAGGTAGCAACTTGGAGCGGAAGACACGCTGCAAAGAACCTTAAGTCATGCCCAAGGTGCACCGCGTGAGATGCGTTGACGGCGATACTCCCCTACGGGGTTGTTGTTTTTCAAAGCACGATACAAATAACTACAGATTACTCACAATTTACGCACAGCATCGCCACTGACTAATAGCACTGTTAATCAAAGTAATACTAGTGAAATAATGTTGCATTATTGCAGCCATTCAAAAAATTAAAAGGTACCTTGATTCCGATTATTGTTTCATTTCTAATTTCGGGAAATACACCCATTTTACCCAAAGCTTAGTTTAATAATAATTATATATAGAATATATATATTATATATTATATATATTATATATTATATTATACAGATTATTATAATATTTATTAATATTATTATATAATATTATATTATTCTATATTATATTATATTATACAGTATATTATATATACATTATACATTAGTATATAATAGAATTATATATTATATATATATAGATATATATATATATATATAATATATATAATATTTAATGCCTAAGAATCCAATGAACCTGATTCTCCTTGCTAATTTGCAAGATGAAGACTCATCGCAAGTCCAATTTCCAAAATTGATGCGAGATTTTCATATCCATATTCTTCAACCTTAACAATACCCAGCTACAAATTAATAACGAGTTTAAAAGGAAAAAATCTAATTTTAATGATCTTATCGATAAATTCACCTTTTTCCCAACTAATAAACTTTCTCACTGTTTTGCGGAGAAAAAAAAATAAATAAACAATGCGCCGAAGTTTCCTCGGCGCATTCCAATTTTAAGTACAGCGTATGACGCTGTATGAAACTTTCACCCACGGCCCGGTGGTGGCCTGTGTTGATGGCAGCTATAACGGTGCCAGATGCACGATCATGGCTAATTTTAACCTAAAATAACAACAAAATGATGTGGCTAGAGGGCTAGAAATTGAGATGTTCGATGATTGGAGGGTGTTAGGATTCAATACACCAATTTGCAGCCCTTCGAGCCACCCAGTGTGGATTTTAAGATCTGAGGATGGACAGGAAAACCGCGGACGGACAGTTTGTTTGTTTATATGGTGTTTTAACGTTGCATGGAACCAGTGGTTATTCATCAACGGGGCCAACGGCTTTACGGGACTTCCGAACCACATCGAGAGTGAACGTCTATCAGCCAGAAATACACAATCTCTCACACCTCAATAGAATGCCCGAGAATCGAACTCGCAGCTACCGAATTGGCAGGCCAAGACCATACCGATCACGGACAGAAAAATAGCCATCTTAATAGTTACCTTTTACAGAAAATTAAAAAACCAGACAGCGGCCACTTCCACATTAATCTTCTACTTTACGAATCAGCTAGAGCATAAAAAAAAAAAATCTTGTTCCACTCGCATTCCAAACAGTTAGAATTTCTTTTAATTTACATTTAACATAATGCACATAGGACAAAACAAACAGCCATCATATGACGATAAATGAATCTCTGAATAGATGAGACTAACGAGAGAGAAGGAGAGAATGAGAGAGAGAGAGATAGAAGAGAAACGAGAGAGAGAGAGGGACCTTGATGAGAGAGAGAGAGAGAGAGAGAGAGAGACCCTTGAATCACATTACTAATTGGATCGATGTCAATTTATCCCTCGGACGAAAAGAAAAAAAAAATGCCGGGCAATAAAGATAGGAGCTATTTACACCTCTGCCAGCCCCATTAACATGGGCACAACCACCGCCGTCATTATATTGATACCATGTCTACATTTCGATGAAACTGCCACGCACCCATCCGCTGCCATTTGCCCACCAATAAAAAGGGCGCCCAACGCCCGGCAGACACACAGACAGACAGACAGACAGACAACGGGAGAAGGAGGTCCTCCTCCTTTGGTCAACTCCAGAAGACGTTTCTTATAATCCATCACTTCTCATCTTATTTCGTCTGTGTGTGTGTGTGTGTGTGTGGTATTTAACACCAAGCCGTATTCTTGAACTGAACTGAATTGAATTGAATATAGAATTAAGGCCAATGGCTCCAGCGAATAAACAGCAGAACAGAAATGAGCAATAATGTCGACTGATGGTCCCCATCTGTAAACAAATCTCTCACAGCATCTGTCGCTTCATACACCTTAGCAGAAGGCTCATCAGCAACGACTTTACCCTCCCTAACATGATGCGCCCTTCCAGTCTACTTTGTAACCCCTTTCCCAGTCTGCTCTGCATCCCCTTCCAGTCTGCTTTGTATCCCCTTTCCAGTCTGCTTTATATCCCCTTCTAGTCTGCTTTGCATCCCCTTTCCAGTCTGCTTTGTAGTCCCTTCCAGTCTATTTCGTATCCCCTTTCCAGACTGATTTGTATCCCCTTCCAGTCCGTTTCGTACTTCCTCCCTTCCAGTCTACTTTGTATCCCCTTTACAGGCTACTTTGCCCCCCCCCCCCCGCTTTGCATCCCCTCCCTGTCTATTTTGTAACCCCTTCCAGTCTAATTTGTACCCCCCCTGCTTTGTATCCCCTTTCCAGTCTGTTTTGTACTCCCTTCCAGTCTACTTTGTATCACCTTCCAGTCTGCTTTGTATCCCCTTTCCAGCCTGATTTGTATTCACTTCCAGTCTGTTTTGTACCCCTTCCAGTCTGCTTTGTATCCCCTTCCAGGCAACTTTGTACCCCTTTTCCAGTCTGATTTGTATTCCCTTCCAGTTTGCTTTGTATTCAGTCTTCCTCTCCCTGGATATTAATGGAAAAGAACACTGAACACAATAAAGGACGCATGAGGCATGCAACGGATAAAAGCCCTATTTTAGCTCCAACCAAAAAATTGCCATCTAAACAACTGAACATGCGCAGTGAGATATTGGAATTCAATATATCTAATATATATCTAATCAGGTGATAAATGTATAAACTACAGTCGACTCTCTAAATCCATAACATTAAATAAATTAAAACGTGCTAAAATCTACAGACAGGTATCCCGTTGTTTCACCAACGAAAATTTTAAAAATATTATAGATTTTATTAGTAATAATTTTTCTATACTGTTTATTATGCACATTATTAATTTTTCACGTTTTCATTCTCATAAATAAATCATAAATATCATACCCTAAAAGTCCTGTATCTTTAACTTGACGCGAAACACCTTCTTCAGACCTTTTTAGACCTTTCCTACCCTCCCCACAACAACAACAACATAGTAATTTGCAGGCTTACTCCCCGAATAAGCGAATATATATGATTAGGAACTGTCCAAGGGATGCAAGAATGCCTGCGAAATGGAAATGAATTGAACAGTTGAAGGGGGGGAGGACATGCTACTGATTATGCAATGGAAGTTTTATGCACACAGATTCATCCTTGACTTAGGTATTCTGGAGCCATCCAATGTAATGGTATACGGTTTAATGGCAGACGTGTATATGTATGTGTATATGTATGTATATATATATATATATATAGGATATATATATATATATATATATATAGATATATATATATATGTGTGTGTGTGTGTGTATATGTATGTGTGTGTGATATATATATATATATATATATATATATATATATATATATATATATATATATATGTGTGTGTGTGTGTGTGTTATGTGTGTGTATGTATGTATGTGTATGTGTGTGTGTGTGTGTGTGTACAAACAACCAAATTCCTTAACTTTTGCATATTTGATCACCAAAGACCACCTATTTAATCCATTGCGATAAGAAAAAAAAAACTGTACCGAGAATGAAAAAAATAAAAAAAAATAACTTCGAAAAGAAGTTTTGTAAATATACGTAGGCTCATATGCAGTTATTGAACAAGAAATGAAAAAACTGATTAACCTTCCCTTCGTTTAAAGTTTTTTTTTTTCATCTCAGCGGGTTGAATATACCCTGAGGACGACGGGAAGAGAGAGAGAGAGAGAGAGAGAGAGAGAGAGAGAGAGAGGAGAGAGAGAGAGAGAGAGAGCACGACTCGACGAATTCCTGGCTAGTGACTCAATACGGCTGACCTGAATATCTTCCTCCTCCAGAAGTATCGAAAGGAAGACGACCGTCGTTGGAAAAGCCCAACCCGACGAGCGAGAGAAGAGACGCCAGGATACCCACAACTACAGCTTCAGCAGTTCAAGCAAGGCGAAGCTGAAACGCGTTAATATACTAATACTGTTTTCCTTGCATTTTAATACATTCCTTTATCTATTTGTTAATTTATTAATTTGATACATTTTTTCTCTTTTTTTAATAGGTGGGATTCCCTTCTTTCTGTATTTCCCATTAGCCCCCTCTTCTAACGAACACCTTAATATTCTTTGGAAGCTCAAATATCAAGGCAATGGCCCCTTTGATGAGGCTTGTTCCACTTACATAGGTTTCATCTTCTTAATAATAATAATAATAATAATAATAATAATAAATAATAATAATAATAATTTCTTTGGAAGCTTCCTATAAATATGTTTCATCTTCTGAATATATTAATAATAATAATGAAGAAGAAGAAGAAGAAGAAGAAGAAGAAGAACAATAATATAATATTAATGCAGATACTCGTTCGCTAACTGAAAAGCGGACAATCAACAATACCGATCTCATCTTGTAGTCGGATCAAAGGACAATGGTGAGGTCCTCTCTCTCATCAGTGTCAAATGACAAGAGGGCGACTCAGGATCATTGTAGGAGAATAATTCTTTAACAATACTATTATCTCCGGCTCCTGAAAATACCTACGAATGTTAAGAAACCACTCACACCAGTCAGTCACAACATATCTCATCCGTCAACAAAATCAAATAAGATATAGACATCTTAGAAATCGCCTGTTAAGGATACCTTACGGGTCAACCACGCCCGTGACCTTAGATTTCAATCTCGAAGACAAACCTGGGCATTAAATTTAAAAAAACTAGAATAATAAATAAACGTTGGTGCGTATAACGTAAATCATCCGATCCTTGCAAGTCTACCTTGGACCTTCATTTCCATATTTTAATAGATTGAAGGAGTTTAGGCCCGAATTTGAAAGTAAGTAAGAAGCTGGTTTGGGCAGGTACGCCTTGCATTCAGGAATGCAATCCCATTTTGTGAACTATAGACCCTCTCGCATTCCACGCCCATTTCCTTTTGCAGAAAAGGCTCTTTCCAAGGGATTTAACCCGGTATGTATCCACCTTTGAGACGTGTTCAGTACAAGTCCATTGGGGATTTTTCCTTAGACTGGTATGTATCCACCTTTGAGGCGTGTTCAGTACAAGTCCGTTGGGGATTTTTTCTTAACCCAGTATGTATCCACCTTATGAGGCATATTTAGTACAAGTTTGTTGGGGATTTTTTTCTTAGCGCGATATGTACCACCTCTGAGGTGTGTTCAGTACAATTCTGTTGAGATTTTTCTTAACCCGGTATAATCCACCTTTGCGGCGTGTTCTGTACAAGTCCGTTGGGGATTTTTATTTTTTCTTAGCCCTGTATGTATCCACCTCTGAGGACGTGTTCAGTACAAGTCCGTTGGAGATTTTTTCTTCCCAACCCGGTATGTATCCACCTTACGGCGTGTTATGTACAAAGTCCGTTGGGGATTTTTTTCTTAGCCCGGTATGAATCCACCTCTGAGGCTTGTTCAGTATAAGTCCATTGGGGATTTTTTCTTAACCTGGTATGTATTCCACCTTTGCGGCGTGTTCCCATACAAGTCTGTTGGGGATTTTTTTCTTAGCCCGGTATGTATCCACCTCTGAGGCGTGTTCAGTACAAGTCCGCTGGTGGGATTTTTTCTTAACCCGTATGTATCCCACCTTTGAGGCGTATTCCGTACAAATCCGTTGGGGATTTTTTCTTAACCCAGTATGTATCCACCTTATGAGGCATATTTAGTACAAGTTTTGGGGATTTTTTCTTAACCCAGTATGTATCCACCTTATGAGGCTATTTAGTACAAGTCAGTTGGGATTTTTCTTAACCCAGTATGTATCCACCTTATGAGGCATATTTAGTACAAGTTTGTTGGGGATTTTTTCTAAACCCAGTATGTATCCACATTATGAGGCATATTTAGTATAAGTCCGTTGGGGATTTTTTCTTAACCCAGTATGTATCCACCTTTGCGTCGTGTTCTGTACAAGTCCGTTGGGGATTTTATCTTAGCCTGGTATGTATCCACCTCTGAGGCGTGTTCAGTACAAGTCCATTGGGGATTTTTTCTTAACCCGGTATGTATCCACCTTTGCGGCGTGTTCCGTACAAGTCCGTTGGGGATTTTTTCTTAGCCCGTATTGTATCCACCTCTGAGGTGTGTTCAGTATAGTCCGTTGGGGATTTTTTCCTAACCCGGATGTATCCACCTTTGTAGCATGTTCAGTACAAGTTCGCTTGGGGATTTTTTCTTAACCCGGTATGTATCCACCTTTGCGGCGTGTTCCGTACAAGTCCGTTGGGGATTTTTTCTTAGCCCGGTATGTATCCACCTCTGAGGCGTGTTCAGTACAAGTCCGTTGGGGATTTTTTCTTAACCCGGTATGTATCCACCTTTGCGGCGTGTTCCGTACAAGTCCGTTGGGGATTTTTTCTTAGCCCAGTATGAATCCACCTTTGAGGCGTGTTTCAGTACAAGTCCATTGGGATTTTGTTTTCTTACCCGGCATTGTATCCACCTCTGAGGCGTGTTCAGTACAAGTCCGTTGGGGATTTTTTCTTAACCCGGTATGTATCCACCTTTGCGGCGTGTTCCGTACAAGTCCGTTGGGGATTTTTTCTTAGCCCGGTATGTATCCACCTTTGAGGCATGTTCAGTACAAGTCCATTGGGGATTTTTTCTTAACCCGGCATGTATCCACCTCTGAGGCGTGTTCAGTACAAGTCCGTTGGGGATTTTTTCTTAACCCGGTATGTATCCACCTTTGCGGCGTGTTCCGTACAAGTCCGTTGGGGATTTTTTCTTAGCCCGGTATGTATCCCCACCTTTGAGGCGTGTTTCAGTACAAGTGCCGTTTGGGGATTTTATCTTAACCCGGCATGTATCCACCTCTGAGGCGTGTTCAGTACAAGTCCGCTGGGGATTTTTTCTTAACCCGGCATGTATCCACCTCTGAAGCGTGTTCATACAAGTCCTTGGGGATTTTTCTTAACCCGGTATGTATCCACCTCTGAGGCGTGTTCAGTACAAACCCATTGGGGATGACAGTAAAAACATAAACAAAAGACTGTAAATATCATAAAGATAATGACCGCCAACAACTAAGAGTCCTAGAATATATTCTACCCAAAACTGAGCCCCCAACAGCCCCCGGTAATTCTCTACATTTCATCGGTATTTATCAAGAAAAAAATTAACATGGCATCTCAGTGTAGGAACTTCGTTTACAAGTTGTGAATGACATTAGCAGTGAGATGCTGAGCATCTGCAATATATGTATAATGTGTGTGTATAGTGTGTGTGTGTGTGTGTATGTGTGTAGAATCATTTTTCCCAGATATGTAATTGTAATAGCCACAGTACAAAATAAAAGAAAAAAAACGAGCAAAGCATTTGAAAGGTTAAGAGGGCATTATGGCTAATACATTTTGTCCTTTAATATCTAATTCGCTCTACCTCTGAATTAATATATTTTCTTATATGTTAACTGAAGGGAAATTTTTAATTGATTGTCAATTAAAAATTCCCCTTCAGTTAACATATATGAGACTATATTAAATTTAAGGTAGCGAATTAGATATTAAAGGACATTTGTAGCTTAATGCGTATATATGAATCACGGTGATGTGATCAGACACACACACACACACACACACACACACATATATATATATATATATATATATATATATATATATATATATATATATATATATATATATACAGATATATATATATATACACACACACAACAACATATATATATATATATATATATATATATATATATATATATAATATATATAACATATATATAGATAATATATATATATATAAACAATAAAAAACAGAATCTGGAAAAAATGTCAAAACTGAAGTGCTTCCATCACTTTAGTTCAAAATTGCAAACAGACGAAACCTACATTCTATATAAAAGTCCTTCCAAACGAAAAGACGGTGATGATGATGATGAAACAAAAACAGAACTTCCAAGATAACCTCAGGTGCCGCCAATCCACAAAGCAGCAAGACACCGCACCGGCTGTTTCTTCTTCTTCATCTTCACGTGTTGGTGACATTCTCAGATGATTTAGCCAAATGATCCGGGTAATTAGCCTAGTACAACAAGTGCGCCCCCCGGGGGGCACACCCTCATATATTCCTGCCATCCCCGGCAGATGTGTGTGTGTGTGTCGATGAGCCTGGGACGATGCTCTTATGTTCTAATTACGTGTCAATTGCGCTGACGACAGGATCCATCCCGGAGGCTCAGCCGCGCTAGACACGACGGCGGCACCAACCGGTGTATACGTACACCACCTGGTCTGGTCCTGGCTTCATTTAGGAAAGCAGAAAGGAAGGAGTTACAATGAGTTACAAGGTTCAGGATGTCTCAAAGAATTGTTAGTCCATCCTAAGAGGAGACATCGTGTGCTCACCTATCTGTAGGTGCAGGTTTTACTGTGTCCTAATGATTGTGTCTAGCTTTCTTTTAAACTCTCCTACACCGTTGCTGTTTACAACTTCTGGTGGCAGTTTATGCCACGTGTGACATATCTTGTATGTAAAGAAGTTCCCACAATGGGATGTGTTGTATCTCCTCAGTTCTAGTTTCCATTCAAAGAAGGAGACTACTCCATATTAACGAACTTTTTTTCCCCGCTTCGGTAAACATAGATATTATTTTAAACGATAATGATAATTTTTTTTCCAATAATTCCTACAGCTCGTCCCAGCGTTAAACATAAAAGCCAAAAAAATACCCCTGGCAAGAATTGATTGATTTATTCAATAAAATAAAAACCCAATGCTTATAATTTGGCTAAGCATCAATAATCAAAACCGTAGATTATGTTACTAACAATAAAAAAAAAGAATATAATTCTGCAATTAGATTGTACAGAAATCTACTTACATAATGGTGGTTGTGAGAACGTGACCTTTTATTCAGTCACAGACGTTCTGAGACCGCAAAACTCCGCCAAGGGCTCCTTCTCCAAAGCTGCATTCACTTTCTCTCAAAATGTTACCACTTGTTGCTATAGTAGAATCACATCAGCCGTGCATTTGATGCCTAGGCCAGTCCCTCACGACGCTCCTGATTGGCTGCTGATAAGCCACTCAGACCGGGCTGGAATGAAACTCTCAGTCTCTCTCGAGAGAGTTCACATAGGCAGGATGTATGTTCCACCTATCCTGAGGGATACTTTCGAAAGACGTATACTTATGAGAAATTCCTTCAAGGATACGGGTGGAAAATGGCTCTCAAGACTCTCGAGAGAGACTGAGAGTTTTCACCCCGTGATTGGCTTACCAACAGCCAATCAGGAGCGTCGTAAGGTACTGGCTTAGACATCTAATCCACGGTTGATGTGAAAGTACTATAGTCACGAGACCCTCACCTCAGGTCACATTCTCATAATACATCTGCAGATCACTATTTGTCAACCCAGCACACAGGCAGACAAACAATTATTTAAACAAAGAACCGAACCAAACAAAACATGACTACCCTGTCGGAGGTACCATTAATAAGGTTCAAGTGTCTCGCAATTCAGCAAAATTACCCTACACAACGTGTCTCGTTACCAATCGAACTGTTCATATCCTGGTAGTTTGTTTGTTTGTTTGTATGCTGTTTTGACGTTGATTGGAACCAGTGGTTATTCAGCAACGGGACCAACGGCTTGACGTGACTTCCGAACCACGTCGAGAGTAAACTTCCATCACCAGAAATACACATATCTCACTCCTCAATGGAATGGCCGAGAATCGAACTCGTGGCCACCGAGGTGGCACGCCAACACCATACCGACCACACGACTGAGGCGCTTCAGACCCTATACTCTGTTTTTTTCATCTGTCCATCAGCCTGTGGTGTTTTTGTATGGTAACACTAGCGTCCCCGGGCTTTAGATAGTTACATTCAGCGTCCATTCAACGATTATAATAATATCGAATATTAACGGTGTAATTCGCATACAGTAAATTATTAAAACACTTTTCAGTTGCAATGTACACCCAGATATCCTTTTATTTAACCTAACACTTACACACAGCGTAATTATTTACCGGGACGCAGTGTTACCATACACAAACACCATATGCTGGATGGACAGATGAAAAAAAAACAGAGTATAGTAGTACATCTGCGTTTAAAGTGCTGAACATTTTTCATGAAACGAATAATAAGCTACTCTCCCAGCAACCAACGAATCTGAAGGTTTCACCCTATGTCTAGCAACATACCGTTGGACGCACAGTTGACTGGTAAGTTGTCACGGCACGATTCTGAAATTTTCGCTCTAGTTTTGGATATGACGGCCATGGTCCACAGAGTCGGAATCATGCACAATTAGCGCATTTCATTAGAAATTTAAGATCTCATTAGTTAGACCAAAGAACGAAAAAGGTGTGTCTTGAGGTTTTCTGTCTCAAGAACCATCCCCCCCCCCCCCCAACAACACCCCATAAAACCGCATTCTGGCAAACACAGATCATCGTCCATCTTTGCCCATGTTCGTATTTCACCTCATTCATCCCGTTGGCAATTTTTCTCTCTTTTGATCACATATGACCATTCTGGTTATTGTAATTTGCTTTACAAGTTTATCCCTTTTTAAGGCTGATTCCTAACGAACGCCTACTCATTCTAAATGATCATTTTCTTCATCGTCATCACCACCATCTAAAGACGAGCATTTCCAACCGATTAATGAACACCTATACGGCGGTCTCCGAAACCAAGCAATCGTTAGAAATCCATTTCTTCGTCAGTGTTCCTATTCTGACGTTTGAAAGGTGCCCCTCTTCATTGTCTATTCATTGTATATTCTATGTATATGGCCTTGACCTGAAAATAAAAATTATTATTATTATTTACACTCTACAGAACACCAATGCGCTGAGACCACTCGGTGGTTCTTCCAATTCCTCCCTGGAGTGTAGAGTTTGTATAGGTATGAGTCTATAGACGTACCGACGTACACAAGCACTGGCTACGCTGGATGGAGATAGAAATAGCAACACTCACTCTACACCGACATAAATGGAAACAGAATAACATTCGAATTTCACCACCACTCCACAGCCTTTATGCCAGACCAAATACAAGCTCAATCACGGTCAAATCCTCTCTATGCTTGAATCAGGATAGACGCTAAAAAACAAAGGAACAGAGAAACTAAGCCTCCGAGAGAGAGAGAGAGAGAGAGAGAGAGAGAGAGAGAGAGAGAGAGAGAGAGATGGTGTTAGTGTGTGTGTACACATGCGCGAGCACCCAATGATTAAAATTATAAACAGTGTAAATGGTGTCCGATGATACATTACGAAATGACAGCAGGGCTATCAAATCCACCGATATCGAACTGTAAAGTCCCAAGAACACAAACTGTTTGTGACTTATCCTATAAATGACAGAAATTAATAAATGAAAAAGTGCGTTGTGGTGGCACAGACTAAGTTTATACTTATGAATCATTTTTACCGAAACTGCTCAACTGTCGACTTAATAAACGTGACAAATTATACTAAAAGTAGACAAGTGCGTATTAATGCAATTGACAACTACAGAAAAAAATATCTCCCAATAATCTACCGGATGAAACTATTGAGAGAGAGAGAGAGAGAGAGAGAGAGAGAGAGAGAGAGAGAGAGAGATCATTAATTTCATCAAGCTCTAAATGGGAAAACAGTGCAGTATGCGCGGGTAGAGTACTTGCCTGAAAACGCAGCTACATTCCAACAGATCACCTGGTGCGCCCCCCCCCCCCCCCCCGTCACCCTCCCCCCCACCACCACCACCACCACGGCAAAGAAAGCGGGAGCACAGAATGAATTCTGGACGTCACTTGTACACAGCGGCCCTGCTGCCAGAAATGACGGTTCTGAGGAGCGTGATTTACTCTCCGATTCCACTAAACCCAGACAAAGGGGAGTGAGTGAATCGAATACCGAGCATCAAATGAGCCCCAGGTAAATGCATGTTTCTGGGATTGTTAAAATACAATAGAATTTGGGTCAAAGGCCAAGCGCTGGGACCTACCAGGTCACTCAGCGCTGAAACAGAAATTGACGGTAAATAGGTTTGAAAGGTGTAACAGGAAGAAGACATCGCAGTTGCACAGTGACACAAATGTTAGGAGAGGGTCGAAAGTAAGATGGAAGAAAGGGAATATGAACGGAGGTACAACAACAAGAACGGAAGGGGTTGCAGCTATCGGGTCCGAAGGGACGCTGCAAAGAACCTTGAGTAATGCCTACAGTGCAATGGATGAGGTGCAAAGGCGGCGATAACCCCTACGGGGTTCTGGGATTGTTAACTACAATGGTCATAAATACGTTCATGAAAGTGTGCGAAACACTTCCGTTTGATATAAAATAATGTATAAAAAGTGAGAGAGTTGTCAGCGGAGACTGACAGCGTTAACATGACGAGAAGTCCCTTAAAAAGTTACAACCGCTTTCATGCCCCTTTACTGTACCTCCATCCATATTATCTTTCTTCCATCTTGCTATCCAGCCTCTCCTAACGATTATTTCAAAGTGCAGCTGCTTTGAGGTTTTCCTCCTGTTACGCCATTCAAACCCACCTACTCTCAATTTCCTTTCCAGCGCTGAATGACCTCGTAGGTCCCAATGCTTGGCCTTCGGTCTAAAATACTCTATTCTATTCGATTCCATTCAGAGTAAACGTGACGCACTCGACACAAACAGTCCCCAGACTGAATCGGGGATGTTTTTATATAAATAAATTTCACTAAACGTTGCTAATGTCTTGGTTGATGTCATCGATTTATACCTCAGCAAAATAAATAAATAAATAAATAAATAAATATACATCAGCAAAATAAATGAATATATAAATATACCTCAGCAAAATAAATAAATAAATAAAATAAAATAAAATAAAATCTCTTGTATTGATCTACCTATTCGAATTAAAATGTCCACGATTTCTATTTTTGGTCAACTGAGGCAACACTTAGAGTGGATAAATCTTAGTGAAAGCACCTTGACGCTCAAATTAAGAGGATTATACGTATTAAAATAAATTTCATAAAGGGGAAAAACAAACACCAGCTAATCGCACGCCGGATATAACCCATTCAAACGTTTGACGTCTGCTTCCAAGAAAACGGAAGGGGCAAGAACTATGCCCAAAAATGTTTGGATAAGCTCAAACGCTGAATAAGCGACACATTACGAAAACAGATCCCCCACCCCCTCATATCCAACCACAGATGGAACCCATAGCGATTACACCATCAAAGACATATAAGTCTTAATAGTTGATGGTTTATCAATAGCACATACCGCGGCTGCAATCGGCAAGAAACGATATAGTAAAAAATGAAGTGATTGCCTGCAATTCTATATTTTTTAGCATAAAGAATTTAGGCCGAAGGCCAAGTGCTTGGACCTATGAGGTCATTCAGAGCTGAAAGGAAAATTGAGAATAAAAGGTTTGAAAAGTGAAACATCATGAAACAATTATTAGGAGAGGGTAGGAAAATGGAAGAAAGAATATGGAAGGAGGTACAGTCAAAGGAACGAATGGGGCTGCAGTCAGGGGCCGAAGGGTTGCTGCAAAGAACCTTAAGTAATGCCTACAGTGCATTGCATGAGGTGCACTGACGGTACCACATCCCTACGGAGTGCAATTCTTTATGTTATTGAAAAGTTCGTGACGTAATAAAATCACTATCAAAATGGAGACAACTGAAAAAATAGTTTTCTTTTACAGCAAACGAAAAAAAAGCTGTCACTTTTCTGGTATAATGAATCCGGACAGATAAATCAATATCATACATACGCATTCTTCAGACTCCTCAGGTAAAAACCCCATCACAATACAACTTGATAATCCTCTGCAGGATGTCACAAAGATGGCGAATATATTGAAAATATGTGACCAGCGAAGAGGTACATCATTACGGTTGAAGTACCAAAGATGATTAACTTTTCTTTTGCCGTCGTTCAGCATTAGATGGAGGGAGAAAACTGCGGTCTTTACCAACGACGCAAACTGACTTGAAAATCCTATCGCACAGCATCGTGTTTGTGGCATAGTATGCCATGGTCACACCCATCTCTGTTGCAGAGAGAGAGAGAGAGAGAGAGAGAGAGAGAGAGAGAGATTTGTTGATTGATTGATTTATGGTAACTAAAACTAGCGTCACAACACCTACTAACAAAAAATAATAGTTTATGAGGAAGTTTAATATTATATATATAGTATATGTGTGTGTGTG
The DNA here is from genome assembly GCF_015104395.2 of Macrobrachium nipponense. NCBI lineage: Eukaryota > Metazoa > Arthropoda > Malacostraca > Decapoda > Palaemonidae > Macrobrachium > Macrobrachium nipponense. The sequence continues at coordinate 6,932,153 of NC_087218.1, forward strand.
TAATATGTTATAGATATAAAATATATAAATGTATATGATACATACATGCATACGTTGTATATATATATATATATATATATATATATATATATATATATATATATAATATATATATATATAATCATATAAGCAATAATATATAAAATCATATATTTTGCTTTATTTGTTTGTTTGCATGGTGTTTTACGTTGCATGGAGCCAATGGTTATTCAGCAACGTGACCAACGGCTTTACGTGACTTCCGAACCACGTCGACGAGAGTGAACTTCTATCACCAGAAATACACATCTCTGACCGCTCAATGGAATGCCGAGAATCGAACTCCCGGCCACCGAGGTGGCAGGTCAAGACAATACCGATCACGCCACTGAGGCGCTATTATGCTTTATAGTTACCAGCTCCGAATGTAGATGCAGGGGTATCTCACCAACTTCTACAAGCAAGCTCTCAGTGGGAGATGACTTAAATGTTCCTGTAGTCATCTTACACCACTACGACGAGAGAGAGAGAGAGAGAGAGAGAGAGAGAGAGAGCTAGATTAATTCATTCTTTATGATCAAACCTTTATTTTTTATGATGCTGACTTCATCTGAAAGCATCAAAGTGCTACAAAGGCAACTATTATTGACTACCGATCTTTTCCATGACCCTAACATTCAACACTTGACCGTCGTAGTAATAAACGTTTTCTTTCATCAACTCGTGAATACATAACAACCCAATATTTTTCCGCCAAAAACCAAAACCTCGGGTGGTGACATTTCGCCGTTACTACGAACCAGATATCGTTTCAACATATCTGTATGACCAATGCGTACATCCTTCTAAAAGTGGGCCCTCCTCTCTCTCTCTCTCTCTCTCTCTCTCTCTCTCTCTCTCTCTCTCTCAGCAGTGTCAGCGCCCAGCACATTGCTGGAATACGTGGATTCCACTACAAAAAGTCAACCTTCTTCGGCTATAGATATCTAAAAGAACTCTTCTCTCTATATCTATTTGAAAAGCATTTGTCACTTTTAAAGTTACGATAGTCTCCTTTAACCGCTGCAATAGAACTCTCCTCAATAGTTTAATTGTATGGTGTTTTTACGTTGCATGGAACCAGTGGTTATTCAGCAACGGGACCAACGGCTTTACGTGACTTCCGAACCACGTCGAGAGTCAACTTCTATCACCAGAAAGACATATCTCTGACCCCTCAGTGGAATGCCAGAGAATCGAACTCGCGGCCACCGAGGTGGCAGGCCAAGACCATACCGATCACTCCACTGAGGCGCTCTCACCCTAGGCGAGAGGCAGGACTGATCTGAGAGCATTCCTCATTCCTTAAAAATCGAAAGTTTGTTGACCTTAGCAGGTCGGCCGCCACTAATCCCCCTTGGTATAGCATGACCATTTTCACTAACACGAACGAAAATTGCACATAGCATATATCTATCCTCCTGTGCATATCTTATGCTTTTTTTTTATGAATTTCCAGTCTGATCACTAAGAACGCCCGAACGTTTAAAAGTTGAAATATGTTTAGATAACACGAATATAACACACTGAAGTTAAATTCCTTAACGAATTATCTACGCTTTTCGAACGGGATAAGATTAACTCCAGTTCGGAAATAATTACGTCTGTGATTTCTGTAGACGAGGGCTAACGATACATAAGCTCGTCAATAAGAGATATCTGGGAGACATTATATAATAAAATAAAAAAAAAAGTACAAAATGCACCGAAGAAATTAAGTGTACAACGTATAATGCTGTATGAAACTCACCCGCAGCCCATAACACTTTCAGCCACGGTCCGGTGGTGGCCTGTCCCATATCGTTGCCAGATGTAGGATCATGACTAACTTAAATCTTAAATCTAATAGAAACTACTTCAACTATTGACATCACCGGGTATCATAAATACGGCGTTGTCAAATCGCACTAACTTTATGACAGCATACCGGCTTATCCTAATCTATAATGATAGTTTCATTCATAAGTCTTCCACAGGTTACCCAGAATTAAAGTCACAGTTAGTTTTACTTTTGATTTACTATCTATGTGGGAATGCTTCGTGCAATCTTAAACGCCCAAAGCATCAACAGACATCGAGCGATAAATTACAACTCTTATTCCAATAATAATAATAATAATAATAATAATAATAATAATAATAATACAGGTTTTATTGAAAATAATGGCTACTTCAGCCGCGTTTATTTTGAATAGAAGTTTCTCTATTCTTACCGCTGACTTTTCTTCTGTACTCGAGTTGGCTATTAAAACGTCAAATGGGAGATTCATGACAAAAACGTGGTATTTGTCAAATTGAATATATTATAAAAAAAAAAAATGCAGTACAAATACTTCCTTTTTGACACTAATCTCCCATTTGGCGTTTTAATAGCCAACTTGAGTACAGAAGAAAAGTCAGTAGTAAGGAGAATAGAGAAACTTCTATTACAAAATAAACGCGGCTCAAATAGCCATTATTCTCAATTAAACCTGTATTAATGAAAGTCTTCTTCCAGCAAATAATAATAATAATAATAATAATAATAATAATAATAATAATAATAAAATGCATTTTCCACCCTGAAACACTAAGAAGAGGAATCAAGAAATCTTCCCCATGATTCCCAATCAATGGAGGATTGGAGGAAGGGATCGGGGACGGGGATTTGGTCATTGCGCATCCTCCCGAGCCTTCATCCCTTGGCAAAGGATGATGATGCTGATGATGATGATGCTGAGAGAAGGGTAAACAGGAGAGATTCCCGTCCATCGCCTACCTGTTGTCATGGTTGCCATGGAAACCTCTGTAGAGGAAGGGTTGGCTGCTTGCTGGCTGGCTGGGGGAGGGCGCCCGCCTCCAACTACCTCGTCGCTACTGGGTTCAAAGACACGCGAGCGATTATGTATTGGCCATCCTTCGGGACCCTTCAACAGCACCGTTAAATATTCTCCTTTTCTTCTCCTTTGGCGCACTTTCCTTTTTTTTTTCACAGTGACGCCGCTGGACATTCCCTTTGGTGTCGTACTAGTGAAGGGTTACTCAGTCGGCGGTGGGGTACAAAAAGGCCTCTTTGATTCCTGCTAATCGGCCATTGACTTGTTGAGCCCATTAAAACGTTCAACGATTCCACGTATTGCACCGTTACTCCATCTACTATTCTTAGGACTCCGGTGATCCAAATACTGTGTGAGCCACGGTCGACGCAAACAGCAAAATAACGGCGACGATCAAATGCGGATAAAAGCTGAAGAAAGAAAAATCGAGAATGACGTAACAGAATCGCGTCTTCATAACAAGAACAGTAATGAAGGTGAAAATGCAACCTACTGACTTTCATCCCGCTATGTTGAAGCGTCCAGGGCAACAAAAGTCCTGCGTTTCATCATTCAAAAGGTTCAAAAACGGGGGATGGTGGCAGGCGTATTTGGCGATGCGCCGCAGCCGTAAGAGCTATTTGGCAGGTAATTTGCCGAAAATAACGCCTTTACAGTCTTTCATCGTATGTCCTAGGCTTCTTAAAATTTCCACTATAGAAGCAACCTTCAATTCATTCATTTCCTTAAGGTTTCTTGTAACCTGAAAAAAACTGAGTCGCATTCTCATAAAAAAAAATGACGTGTAGCGAACTCCTGCCCTACTCCAAGCAAATAATGAATACCGGTATCGTATACGATGAGTAAGTTGAGTATATCTTTGTTTAACCAGACCACTGAGCTGATGAACAGCTTTCCTAGGGCTGAGCCCGAAGGATTAGATATTTTTTACGTGGCTAGGAACCAACTGGTTGACTGGCAACGGGACCTACAGCTTATTGTGGGATCCAAACCACATTATGTCGAGAAATGAATTTCTAATCACCGGAAATAAATTCCTCTGAATCCGCGTTGGCAGAGCGGGGAATCGAACTCGGACTACCGATTCGGTAGGCGAGCACATAAACCACTCGTTCAACGAGGAACTAACATGATGAGTAAATACATATATACGTAAGCCTTTACTTATTATGAATATATCTGACAGCAGTCTTCTGTGTATATTCTATATGACAAAACATACTTTCAGTATTAATGCATAACTTGCCGTATAAAGACTGTATACCAACAAGATTCACTAAAAAGGAAAGGCTAGAATGATGAAGATTACATATAAATTTCCTTAAGCAGCACGATTAAGAATTGTGCTACTGCAGCATTTGTTCAGGCATTTTGCAAAACACCTTTGAGTTTAGCAAAATGTCATAGCATAAGTTTAAGGAAATTTCTTCTCTCCTGAGAGAGAAAAGTCCCTTAACCGTTGACTGAATAATCTTGAACTCGGCAGTGGCGCTTCTTCAGCCTTGGAAGGAAGGCTCTTGTACTGGTTGAGAGCACCCAGGCAGAGGATCTGGAAGGACTATAGTAGATTCACATCATCGGTGCATCTAATGTCTAGACCAGTCCCTTACGACGCTCCTGATTGGCTGTTGAGAAGCCAATCACAGGTCTGGAAACTCTCAGTCTCTCGAGAGAGTTCACATTGGCAGGATGTATGTTCCACCTCTCCTGAGGGATACGTTTTTCAAAAGCATCCCTCAGGAGAGGTGGAACGTACATCCTACCCATGTGAACTCTCTCGAAAGAGACTGAGAGTTTCCAGCCCTGCGATTGGCTTATCAACAGCCAATCAGGAGCGTCGTAAGGGACTGGCCCAGACATCAAATGCACGGCTGATGTGAATCTACTATAGCTGCATTTCAAGGTTACTTCATCAAATCTTGTAACAACCTTACTGCAAACGGATACATATTAAGTACAATGTAATATATTGGCGTCTGCTATTCAATATAAGCATAACTGAACCAACGCCCATCTTAAGTATGCTATTCAGCCAAGATTTAGGATTCAAAGGTTGTGTGTATCACTCCGCATTCTTGACCTCACCACTAGCTTCCATAAATGCAGGTTTGGCGACATTATATAAACCAGAGAGAGAGAGAGAGAGAGAGAGAGAGAGAGAGAGAGAGAGAGAGAGAGAGAGAGAGAGAGAAACCAATTATGAGTTACATGAAACTACCATGAAAGATTTCGCAATGAACCAAGTCTTTAAAATAAAAAAATCAATCCTCCATTATGAGAACTGCAATTCAAAATATCAAAACGAAGGGGAAGACAACACTGCTACTCAAAGTACAAGATGAAAACGATGATATCTCCTCTTAACAAAAAAACTCGACTGGCGATCAACAGGAAATGAGTACCTACTAACCGCATGATTATACCACTAGTTTTCATGATGATTTTGGTATTATCACGTCTGTTTCCGATAAGCGTGACGTAGCTTCAAAAACATAGCAGCTCGTTTAATCGAACGCTGACGACTGCCGTTACTAATTTACCAAGATGACAGGATGGTTGTGGCTCCCTCTTTATCTGTTTGTTTGTTTGTATGGTGTTTTTACGTTGCATGGAACCAGTGGTTATTCAGCAACGGGACTGACGGCTTTACGTGACTTCCGAACCACGTCGAGAGTGAACTTCTATCACCAGAAATACGCATCTCTGTCCCCTCAGTGGAATGCCCGAGAATCGAACTCGCGGCCACCGAGGTGACAGGCACACTTTATCAGTTGTTGGGAGAAAGCCAATGTAAGAAAAGTTACAATTGTCTTGTATTTCAAAAAATACTGATACAACAGAAAACCTCCAAAATGTCAAACATCCTGCAGATTGAATGAGGCTACAATTGACGGACGTACAGCGGCGTTTTTAAATCTGACACTATCTTTGCTTTTAATGTTCTTTCTAGGCTAAATAACAGCCAATTCAGTTGTTATACACGGGCTCAAGGTCTAGAGAATACTGGACATACTCGCTAGACCTTGCATAGTCCTATATCGTTCGCTTGTCAGTCATTGTTTCGTCTTGTAGCGGTCAATGCCAGTAAAGGGTATTTTCCAGTTTACGGACGTGGGTATAACTTTGATATCATAATGAAGTATTTCAATGAAAATTTACATGAATAAAGTTTGAACAACGAGGAAATCTTGTGATCTGAACAGTTTGTTTATTCTGGTCTATGTGTAGACTGAGTTATACCAATGAGATAAAACAAACAGATAAAACAAACTTATTGAAAGTCCGTCGGTTGTTCGTGTTTGATCAGAGGACAACGTTTGATACAAGTTCACCTTTCTTGTGCGGAAAAGCTTTCATGTTCATCACAATAAGCCAAAGATCTCGGTTTGTATGGTGTTTTTACGTTGCATGAACCTTTGGATATTCAGCAACGGGACCAACGGCTTTACGCGACTTCCGAACCACGTCGAGAGTGAACTTCTATCACCAGAAATACACATCTCTGACCCCTCAGTGGAATACCAGAGAATCGAACTCGCGGCCACCGAGGTGGCAGGCAAAGACCATACCAACCACGGAAACGTTGATCTTTTACCAATTACGATCTGCGCATGCGCGTGTGCCACATCTTCACCCGCGGGTGGAGAAATGAGATGAATCCGCCTATAGGCCAAGTAGTACGCAGAAACATGGACAAGAAATAAATACTACTTTAGCCAAACAACCCGAGATAACACACTGAGCGTTTTATGAACCCGAGCAGCAATTGGTTGTTTACTAATAATGCCGCTATAATGGTAATAATCAAGTTCGCCGATGAAAAAGTAAAAAAACGTTTGTGAAGACACGGTCTCGTATTTTGCAATCTGGTTGAGTGAACATCTTGCAGTATTGTAATTAAACTCTTTAAAACTTCAAAAGCATGAATAAGTAGTCCTCCAATCAAAACAACTATAGTAGATTCACATCAACCGTGCACCCGATGTCTAGGCCACTCCCTTACGACGCTCCTGATTGGCTGTTGGTAAGCCAATCACAGGGCTAGAAACTCTCAGTCTCTCTCGAGAGTTCACACAGGCAGGATGTATGTACCACTTCTCCTGAGGGATAATTTGTAAAGACGTATCCCTCAGGAGAGGTGGTAGAACATACATCCTGCCTATGTGAACTCCCGAGAGAGACTGAGAGTTCCCAGCCCTGTGATTGGCTTATCAACAACCAATCAAGAGCGTCGTATGGGACGGGTCTAGACGCCAGATGCACAGTTGATATTAAGTTAAGTATATCTTCGTTTAACCAGACCACTGAGCTGATTAACAGCTTTCCTAGGGCTGCCCCGAAGGATTAGATAGATATTTTGACGTGGCTAGGAACCAATTGGTCACCTAGCAACGGGACCTACAGGTTATTGTGGGATACGAATCACATAATATCGAGAAATGAATTTCTATCACCAGAAATAAATTCCCCTGGTTCCACGTTGGCCGAGCCGAGAATCGAACTTCGTACCACCGGATTAGTAGCCGAGCGCGAAATCCACTCGTCCAAAGTGGAACTACGGTTGATGTGAATCTACTATAGTTTTTCCACTGCACCTCCAGAAAGAGCGTAAAGTGCATCTCGACCGACTCGCAATCGAGTGTGGAACCAAAATACTGAGAGGAGACGTTTCCAGTCACTCTCCTCCATCAAAGAGCCATTCCACGTCAAGGAACTAACTGCATGGCTGAGCAAGGAGGAATATATAAGCTAATGGAACCATGACGTAACAAATGATGAAGGAAAACCGTCCTCAGAGCTCACATTTCCAAGGTTATTCAGCAAGCTGGCAGATGATTTGAATAAATAAGAAAAACCGAAATATTTTCCAGATGAAGTACATACTCACATATATTATATATATATACACACACACACACACACACACATATATATATATATTATATATATTATATATATAATATATATAATTATACATTCATATATATATATACTATATATATATATTATAATATATATATATATATATATATATATAGATATATATGTGTGTGTGAGATGAGAGGAGAGAAGACATGAAGAAGAGAGCGCTCAGTATCGTGAGAAGATGAACAAGAGAGGACGAGAGAGAGAGAGAGAGAGAGAGAGAGAAATTCCGGTTACACTATGCTGTAATAATTTTTTTTTAATTTGTTTTCCTAACAAATCTTTTCAAAGTCCTACGTTAGAAATCCTGAATCCACGTTGTTCTCATGTTGAACTTTTTTTTTTAACCTGTGATCTGCGACAAAATGTGTATGTATTGCGATTTCTTTCATGAGGTCCACAGTAAACCAGCTTTGATGTCCTGACGCGCATTCAAATAATTATGCTTTGCGAGGATATAGTTAAGCTAATAGCACCATAGCTTTTTTCTTATTCTTCATGATGCTTTGCGAGGAAATAGTTAGCTAATGGCACTACAGCTTTGTCCTGATTTTTAATGATGCTTCAAGCTAATGACACTATAGTTTTTTTCTGATTTTAATTAAATTAATTTTTTTAGAACCGATATCACCATCATATCTTTAGTTTAGTAAAGAAGAGTTTTAAACACACAACTATAAACACTTGTTAAAAACAGCCGACTGATGTTCAATCTTATTAAAAGAATATTACAGTAAAACGTAATAAACTGTAAAAAAAAAAATATTACAGTAAAACGTAATAAACTGTAAAAAAATTATTACAACAAAACGTAATAAACTGTAAAAAAAAAAAAAAAAATATTACAGTAAAACGTAATAAACTGCAAAAAAAATATTACAACAAAAAGTAATAAACTGTAAAAAAAAAAAAAAAGAATATTACAGTAAAACGTAATAAACTGTAAAAAAATATTATAGTAAAAAAAAGAATATTACAGTAAAACGTAATAAACTGTAAAAAATATATTATAGTAAACAATAACAAACTGAAAAACAAAGTAATAAACTGCAAAAAAGAACATTACAGTACGTAATAAAACGTAATAATATAACAAAAATATTAGTAAACAATACAATAAAACAATAAACTGAAAAAAACAAAGAAACTCAGTACCACATATGACATGACCCCGTTTCACCTTGGGGAATGACGCGTCGAAGACGAGGACTCCGCAGCGATTATATCTGATAAGAGGCAAATGAACGTGCCCATTCTATACACGGGGATATCCGGCGCAATAACAAAGGTCAGGAGAGAGGAAACAATGGATAACGTTCAGACGTGAAGGCTTGTCAAACATTCAGACTCAATGCGCAGGAGCCGCCGTGACTGTCAACGCACTCAACACATGACTTTCATAAGGTAAATAAGAATCATACCGGTTCGTCTCTATACACATCTATCTGGACATATAATTACGTAGATTCGGCGATGATTCGCTTCGAAATATGTCAGAGTTTTCCCATATATATAAACAAAATATTAGTGATAATTGAGACAACTGCAGGGGGCAATTACCATGGGGAAGAACAATTTGACAACCATACCATTACCATACTAGTGTGTGTTTGTGTTTTATTTTTATTTATTTATTTATATACTAATTTTTTCCCTCCTGCCATTCTGGATGTCGACGCGAAGATTGAACTATCCATGTATGCTTTCATCTGTATCTTGAACTTACGTCTCTCAAAATCTGCAGATTATATTATCAAAGGATACAGTGCTTGTTCTCAAAGCCATTCCTGACCTAACACCCCCATGGAATCCTTAGAAGCTTGAATTGAATATAGCGTTTAGGCCAAAGAACCAAGCACTGGGACACATAAGGTCATTCAGCGCTGAAAGGGAAACTGACAGTAAAATGTGTGACACCAACGGCTTTACGTGACTTCCGAACCACGTCGAGCGTGAACTTCTATCCTCAATGGAATGCCCGAGAATCGAACTCGCGGCCACCGAGGCAACCGAGGTGGCAGGTCAAGACCATACCGATCACGCCATTGAGGCGCTCGACATCTTAGTATCCTAAATTAACCCTTATTTCACCCATCCTTTCCAAACAACAGCAGGAAACATGATCCAGATTTTGCAAAATGACGAAAAAATAACAGAAATAACAACGCCTTTCTCTTGGGGACACTTTCCTCTGATGCGTCAAAGGCCCACAAAAGGCCTTGAGCAGACACTGCGCTAAGGCTCCTTCCTCCAATTCCCACGACGTCAACCGGGTGGTGTGCTCTTTGAATTATCATTCATCATTCTCGGTTATGTCACCACTTCTGTGAATTCCTCTCCGCCCCCAAGTTCAAAACATCACTCGGCCTTATGTTCTTTAATGCATAGAAAATCAGCCATTAAAAACCAAAGACGTTAAGGTAACGACAAATAAAAAAAAAATGAAAGAGTGCCGCTAAAGATCCTATGATCAGTCAGCCACGTCAACAACTTGGACCAGCAATTTGATGGCGAGATAACAATAGCTCGTTGATGAAGACACTATTGACAGGGGGGGAATGAATGGCCACTTACCAGTAGGTCAGCTGAAAGCGACACAAACAGGAAATGTGAGGCAGACAAAATTTGCAATGAAATAAAATATTATGAATTATAATATAAAATCAACTGAAACGAAAAGGACAACGGAAAAAAACAAAATGAAAAAAATAAGTATGTAGAGAAACAAAATATAAAAACTGACTATGTAAAGAAACAAAATATAAAAAAGGACTTTGTAAAGAAACAAAATATACAAAAGGACTTTGTAAAGAAACAATATATAAAAATAGGACTTTGTAAAGAAACAAAATATAAAAAAGGACTTTGTAAAGAAAAAAAATATAAAAAAAATAATTTGTAAAGAAACAAAATATACAAAAGGACTTTGTAAAGAAACAAAATATAAAAAAGGACTTTGTAAAGAAAATAATATATAAAAAAAGGACTGTGTAAAGGAAACAAAATATAAAAAAAATGACTTTGAAGAAACAAAATATAAAAAAGGAACTTTGGTAGAAGAACACATAAAAGTATAAAACAGGACTTTGTAAAGAAAAAAATATACAAAAGGACTTTGAAAGAAACAAAATAATAAAAAGGACTTTGTACAGACACAAAATATAAAAAAGGACTTTGTAAAGAAAAAGGAAAAAAATAATTTGTAACGAACAAAATATACAAAGGGACTTTGTAAAGAAAACCAATATACACAAAGGAAACGCTTGTCAAAGAAAAAAAAAAGTATAACAAAATAATTTGGTAAAGAACCAAAAATATAAAAGGACTTTGTTAACGAACAAAATATCAAAATGAACCTTTATAAAGAAACAAAATATAAAAGGACTTTGTAAGGAACAAATATAAAAAAGGACTTTTGTACAAAGAAACAAAATAAGAAAAGAAAAGAAAAAAATTTGTAAAGAAACAAAAATAAAAAAAATAAAAAAGGAACTTTGTTTAAAGAAACAAAATATAAAAAAAGGACTTTGTAAGAAAACCAAAAAAAAAAAAAAAAAAAATAATAAAAAAGGATCGTTGTAAAAGGAAACAAATATAAAAAAACGGCTTTGTAAAGAAACAAAGATATAAAAAGGACCTTTTTAAAGAAAAACAAAAATATAAAAAAAGGACTTTGTAAAGAAACAAAATATAAAAAAAAGGACTTTGTAAAGAAACAAAATATAAAAAAAGGACTTTGTAAAGAAACAAAATAAAAAACAACAAAAGGAAAAACTTTGTAAAAACAAAATACCAAAAGGACTTTTGTACAAGAAACAATATATAAAAAAGGACTTTGTAAAAGAAAAAATTCTAAAAAGGCTTTGTAAAGAAACAAAATATAAAAAAGGACTTTGTAAAGAAACAAAATATAAAAAAGGACTTTGTAAAGAAACAAAATATAAAAAAAGGACTGTTCTCTAAAGAAACAAAATAAAATAAAAAAAGGACTTTTGTAAAGAAACAAAATATAAAAAGGACTTTGTAAAGAAACAAAATAAAAAAAAAGGACTTTGTAAAGAAACAAAATATACAAAAGGACTTTGTAAAGAAACAAAATATACAAAAAGGACTTTGTAAAGAAACAAAATATAAAAAAGGACTTTGTAAAGAAACAAAATATAAAAAAGGACTTTGTAAAGAAACAAAATATTAAAAAAAGGACTTTGTAAAGAAACAAAATATAAAAAAAAAGAATTTGTAAAGAAACAAAATATAAAAAAAGGACTTTGTAAAGAAACAAAATATAAAAAAAGGACTTTGTAAAGAAACAAAATATAAAAAAAAGGACTTTGTAAAGAAACAAAATATAAAAAAAGGACTTTGTAAAGAAACAAAATATAAAAAAGGACTTTGTAAAGAAACAAAATATAAAAAAGGACTTTGTAAATAAAATATAAAAAAGAACCATGTAAAGACACAAAATATAAAAGAAAGGACTATGTACAAAAACAAAAGATAAAAAAGGACTATGTAAAGAAACAAAATGTAAAAAAGGACTATATAAAGAAACAAAATAACTCTTGTCAACGAAGGCAGGGCAAATGAGTTCCGAACGCATACACGGGCCAAATAATATTTGCAACACCAATTGAAATAAATATCTGGAAGAGAAGCCTACATGGCAAAATAGGGGTTGGAAAAATCATACGAATCTCTCTCTCTCTCTCTCTCTCTCTCTCTCTCTCTCTCTCTCTCTCTCTCCGCACGAAAATCCTTAACAAACATAACCCTTAAAAGAAACGACGAAAGTCACCATTATTATTTCCCGTTCCTTGCAAATTACCCGTTCTGTAATAATAATAATAATAATAATAATAATAATAATAAAATCAGCTGACCAAAGTCGAAGCAGAACGACACAGGGAGCTGGACAAGAAAAAAAAAAAAAGTCCAGATTAAGTAAGAAAAACATCTCTTGAAAGCCAAAGCGCCCGTTGTCATGGCAACGCTTTCCGTCAGACCAGCCAGCAGCCTCCAGCACCGTCATCCTCCTCGGGGCCTCTTCTTCATCCCGACGTCCTTCTGGTTGCTTAGGAATCGCCTACGAGGATCAAACCGCACCGCTTTCCTCCATTTTCCTCCTGACCTTCAGCTGCTCATTATTGGAACTTACCAATACGGACTGAACTCGGTAATAATGATAATGCTATATAACAGATACAATAACGGTTTTAAAAAACGCATAAAGCAATTAAAAAACCATAAAGCATCAACAAATTATATCAAGAGCTAAACACAAACGAAAAAAACAACAAGAAGAATTATGAATCAGGCGCCACAACACTAATAACACTACACTGAACAAAGCAATGTATTTATACAAGAAATTAAATATAACTTTTATTTACACTTTCAACAGAGCAATTCCTCTTATTGGTTTCACAAAAATTACAACAAACTTAATTTTTTTTTAAACTTGAAATATGCGCAGATGTACATTATTAGAATCTCATAAAGATCTTAGGAACAGTTCCTTTTTTTTTGACATTTCCTTCCTAAAACTTAATACGTCGCCATTTTATCGAGTATGATCGGCTACTAACATCTGAAATGAACACAGATTATGTTTATGTACGAAATTATACTTTCTGAGGATCCAATATAAAAACAAGTAAGTTCATCGGTGGTACATCCCGTTGTCAAGTCATTACCTTTCATTAATAAGTTCTCCGTGTTCTTGTGGTGATCCGACCTCCAGCTTACTCGAGACGCGTACAAGGTTTTCCCCTCACGCATAAGTTGTAAACATTATATTCCTAAATCATAGTAAATTAAAACGTGCTAAAACTAACGGTCAAATAGATCCTTGTTTCACGAACGAAAACTAAAATAAATACGCTATATTTCATTAGAAATCACTTTTCTGTACTGTTTAACATGCACATTATCCTTTTTTCAATTTCATTCCACTAAAAAAATCATAAATATTCTATCCTAAAATTCGTGTATCTTTAACTGAAGGCAAAACACCTTTTTCAGACCATTTTAGGCTCTTCCATAGACCTTTCCTAACCCTCCTGCATTTACAACAATAAAACACAAGGAACAATAACCTGATAAATATTATTGCGAGCCTCTCCATGTGCTGCAGTATGAAACTCTCAGCCACGAATATGCAGGCAGCGTTCAGTTGCTCCCCAGATGAAGTCAAGTGAACGTGAGTCGGCGACGCCTACGGAATTGGAATCGGCGGTGCCAGACGCTCGATCGATGGCTAACCTTAACCTTCAATAAAAAAAAGAAACTACTGAGGCTAAAGGGCTGCAAATTTGGTATGTTTGATGACTGGAGGATGGATGCTCAACAAACCAATTTGCAGGCCTCTAGACCCGGTGGTTTTTAAGATCTGAAGGAGGACGGACAGACAAAGCCACTTCGTTTCACCCAAGCAAAGTCTTACGGAATATTCTGAGAGCGAGAGCCCCAGCTGAGGCATAGAAGCAGTTCAGTCTTCACAAAGAAAAACGTGCACTTTTTATTTATCATTTTTATCTATCAGATTTCAACGACCGGAATGATAACCGAGGGACCGATTCTTGGAATGGGGTCACATCACCAGACGATATAAATAAATAACCAGAATTTCCATTGCATGAAATCACTAAAAGTAATGAATTGCACCAGAATCACCTAAACCTCAGGTATAACCGATTATGACGAATTATTCAAAAATGAACAATGTCTACATAATCAAGAAACGTAAAGGATTATATAATAATGAATATGGAAATTCGAACGATTCAGTCATGTCTCTAACGGAAGGTAAATCCTGTACGAAGAATAGAATATACACTTTAGGCATAAGGCCAAGCGGTAGGACCTATGAGGTCATTCAGCGCTGAAACGGAAACTGACAGTATAGAAGGTTTGAAAGGTGTAACAGGAGGAAAACCTCGCAGCTGCACTATGAAAATTGTTAGAGTAGATGGAAAGTCAGATGAAAGAATACGGAAGTACAGTAACAGGAATGAAAGAGGTTGCAGCTAGGGGCCGAAGTGACGCTGCAAAGACCCATTACGCAATGCCTGCAGTGCACCACGTGAGCATCCAGAATGAACCAGTCCAACCTACTTCAATGGGAATTTGAGTGAGGAGGAGAAGCGTTCAATACATTGATGGAACAGGGATTATATAATGCCAATCTGGTTCTTGATCATATACAGTCTGTCGTTTCCCTTCACTATGCCTCTATTATTTATCATGGAAAAAGTCTCTCATGACAGATAAGAACTTAGACAACTCTCTCTCTCTCTCTCTCTCTCTCTCTCTCCTCTCTCTCTCTCTCTCTCTCTCTCCGTTAATTCTCAAAAGATCAAGTTACAGAAGTGCCAGTCGCTCTCTTGGTTACCATAGTAACCAGATATCAAAGGCATTGGGCTTCCCTACCGAAGTTGATAAATAATAAACAAAATCCCATATGACACAAATATTTTTCCCCTAATAACGACATCATGAGAAATGACTCGGTCACGCTCCTCTTCTGTCAGTCAAGAGCAGTGATGAGATCCCAGTGGACACATTTCCAATTGGCAAAGAAATGCAGCAACTTTAGATCAAGTCAGTACACCTTTCTCTCTCTCTCTCTCCTCTCTCTCTCTCTCTCTCTCTCTCTCTCTCTCTCGTACAAACACACAGACACACACACCTCCTTTCATACCCTTTACTGTACCTCCTATCATATTCTCTTTCTTCCACCTTACTTTCCACCCTTTCCAAACAATTGAGTCATAGATCAACTGCAAAGTTTTCCTCCTGTCACACCTTTACTGTCGATTTCCGTTGCAGCGCTAAAAATGACCTCGTAGGTCCCCGTGCTTGGCCTTTTCTATATTCAATTCCTCTGTTCAATGAATGGGAATAAAATCTCTTTTCACGCCAGGCCAGTCAACCCCATCCTCTCCTTCGTTTGTCTCTGTTCCTTCAGGACTGACTAGAAGGTATTTTGTTGCCCTTCACGTTAGACTCGGTATTAAATAGGTAACTGAAGCACATATATTCCCTTCGTTGGAACTAAAGCAATCACCTGGTAGAAATATAACGATAAAATCTCAGTTTCAGAGAAAAATGATTGTTAGAACTGAATATCTTTAAACTGTTTCACTTGAAGCTAGAAGCAATGAAATAAAGAGGTTAGGTCAAAGGGTAAGCACTGGGACCTATGACGTCATTCAGCACTGGAAAAGGAAATTGAGAGCAGGTAGGTTTTCATGGTGTAACAGGAGGAAAACCTCGCAGCTACACAATGAAATAATTGTTAGGAGACGGTGGATAGCAAGATGGAAGAAAGATATGAATGGAGGTACAATAAAAGGAATGAAAGAGGTGGCAGCTAGGGGCCCAAGGATGCTGCAAAGAACCTTCCGTAATACCTACAGTGCACCCCGTGAGGTGCACTGCCGGCACTACCCCCCTAGGGGGCTACTTGAAGCTAGAAATAGTGCCCAATCTTCCACGCTGCGTCGTCATCATGTTTGGCAGCAAGAACGACAAAAAATAACAATTTAGAATGGTTTAAAATTTCAATGCATTTTTAATGTTAAAAGTTTCCAACGATCAATCAAACCATCTTTAATACAATTTATAACACACTACAGTTGTTACGAGACTATCTTTATTTCTATGTTGCGAAACGGTACCATGTCGTCCAATTCTCATCAATAATAGTCATGAGCATCTTAGGTTTTAGTGCATTTTGACAGAAAATAATGAAAAAGAGGCTGTCACAACACTGCCTTTGGAAGCAACACGTTACAAAACAACGACCTTCAGACAAGAACACACACACACACACACACACACACAGCAGAAATGTGAACGAAAATGAATGCGAATAACTTATCCTCAACGACCGTGGGACATATCACCTTTCTCTTAACTTATCCTCAATGACCGAGGGACATGTCGCCTTGCTCTCTGAAGGGATTATCCCCGTTCTTTCAAAATCTTACCCAAAACCACACGGCGTTTCATTTACTCCCTGTTATCAAACGCTATGACATATTAAAACCCATCATCGTCTCTTTCATTCTGTACACTTGACACC
The DNA here is from genome assembly GCF_015104395.2 of Macrobrachium nipponense. Lineage (NCBI taxonomy): Eukaryota > Metazoa > Arthropoda > Malacostraca > Decapoda > Palaemonidae > Macrobrachium > Macrobrachium nipponense. Next base: position 6,948,998 of record NC_087218.1, read on the forward strand.
ACAGAACCATCAGCAGAGATCATGGCGGCATTTCCTGAGATGTAACCGAGTACTGAGACCTTTCCCTGAAGAAAAAAAAAAAACAGGACGCCAAACCTTAAAATCAAACCGTAAGATTTTCTTTAAAATCACCTCAATATGATCCCCACACCCAAAGTACCAACGTCGTAATAATAATCGAATCTAATCTAATCTAACATAACCTAACCCAATCCATCCTAACCTAACCTAACCTAACCTAACCTAGAGGCATGGCAAAACTACTGGGACTGGTGCAATACAGAGATTCACATCACCCGTGTATCTGAAGTCTAGGCCAGTCCCTTACGACAATTTAGATTGGCGGTTGACAAGCCTACGACAGCGCTGGAAACTCTCAGTCTCTCTTAGAGAGTTCATATAGGCAGGATGTATGCTCCACCTCTCCTGAGGGATACGCCTTTCAAAAGCAACCCTCAGGAGAGGTGGAACATACATCCTGCCTACGTGAACTCTCTCGAGAGACTGGGGTTTCCAGCCCTGTCATTGGCTTATCAACAGCCAATCAGGAGCGTTGTAAGGGACTGGCCTAGACATCAACCTGGGGACAAGTTTCAGACAGTTTGAAGTCTCGATGCAGAACATGGAACTCTATGAATAACATTTGACAGAATCATATTTGACATCTTTAGCAGGAGCTTTGCCTTCAAATAAGGTCAATGACCCATATATGACAACAATTTTCAAGGCTTGACACGTTTACTGGGTTTTGCTGTTGAAAACTATATATATATATATATATATATATATATATATATATATATATATATATATATATATATATATATATATATATATATATATATATATATGTACTTGAAAAGTTCTATATGAAACCATTGTTTTTATTGACTGTGACAAAAAACATAAATATCTGCATATTAATCCTTTTTTTTTAATTAAAAACGGTTGCATAACGGTGCAAATTCATTTTCATTCACCTGTTACACAACAATTGGCGAGCTCGCTTCCCTAATTATCAAAAGTTTTGTTAAGAATATTAGCAACCTCCCAACACCTTACGCAGTCCCCTGATGTAGAGACAGAGTTGTTATGCATACTTCTCAAAACGCTGCATTTCCACCACTGATCTCAGAGTCGAAGATCAAGATCAGGTCATTAAAACTAACCGCAAACTTAATATTCACTCCCCTACTCCAATTCGCATCTAACATCAGTATATTTCAAGTGGCCTCGGGTCTCCTGACAAAATGCTTATCACCATTAACTACATTAATACCTTCTTTGCTTAATAATCTCGTTTCTAACCATTTTATGAACACCTCGACCAGGGACGACTTAATTACCTGGGATATGTGACTTTCTCTTCAAGTTCGCCTGCGGGGGAAACTTCTCAGAAATATTCCGACGTCAGTGTCACGGTTTTAAAGCATATGCTCTTCGGTTATCTAACTCAGATGACAGGAAGGGCAGAGCGAGATGCCAATTCTGCAATGGTCTCAGGAGCACAGATGGCATTTTGTTCTCGGTGCATTTTTGTCTGGTCGCTGTTCCAGTTTATTTCACTACTTTGATGACTTTGGAGGAATGGAAGGGATATAAGATCGTCCTATTCTTAATGCAATGTTACGTTGGTGCGGATCCTCATCCTCATACTGGCTAATAGCATCACGACGGACACTTGCCTCACTATAGCCAGATAACAAGGGTTCGAATCCCATGTCAGGTAGGACAGCCTCATCTCTAGAGAAACGCGAAGGGCAACATCTCAATCGCCCGTCCATCCTACGGGCTGCTCTATGAGCAAGAGCCCGTGCTGGCATAAGGCCAGGTTAATCAAAGACAACAACGTCCTCTAAGGGAGAAAAGATATCACATACATCCATACATATAATATATATACAAATAAAGACAAATTCCACGAAGGACAGAGAAAGGACGGAGTACCGTTGCAAGGCCTTTCGACTTCTTGTCCTTTACTCAGCAAAGAACAAGAAGTCGAGAGGCCTTGCAGTGCTCCGTCGTTTCTCTTTCCTTTGTGGAATTTGTCTTTTATTTACATATAATATTCGTCACGTTCCGTATTTACGTGATTCAGTGATTACAAATATTAATATATATAAATATATATATATATATATATATATATATATATATATATATATAAATATATATATATGTATATATATTATATATATATATATATATAATATATATATATATATATATATATATATATATATATATATATATATAGGCTATACTATACATACAAAATGCAAAGTGTGTGAGTTCACGCCTTCAGTGCATATTCAAGTAAAGGACTGACATGAGCAAATAAACAAAAAATAGGTCACTCCTCCTCCTCCTCCTCCTCACAGGCTCTCCTCCCCAGCTGTTTTTTATTTATTAGGCCTAATTGCCTTAGGTAGAATATGGGCGAGTGAATCATCCTCTCACTTCATTGTTGAGCACGAAAGTCCCGCTGTTCTCTCCTCCTCCTCCTCCTCCTCCTCCTCCTACTCGCATTTCCTGCAATTCGATGAGTAACCCTCACCTCGACGAGGAAGTTTGTTTAAGTTTTAAAAACGAGGCCGCAGGGTTGACTCGTAACCCCGCCTCCCCCCCCCCCCTCTCTCTCTCTCTCTCTCTCTCTCTCTCTCTCTCTCTCTCTCTCTCCTCTCTCTCTCCTCGGAAACTTGAAAACTGCAGTAAGCTTCTGTTGATGAGGAGAACTGCTTTGAAAATCTGGACATAGAACCGAGCACTCCCGGGCCACTTGCAGCCATCCATGGCTAAGACAGCGAAGAGACGAAATGATAAGGGATGGTCAGCAGGGGTTGTTTGAGATGAAGCTGGCCTTATGCCAGCACGGGCTCTTGCTCATAGAGCAGCCCGTAGTGTTTCAGCAGGTGGAGAGAAAGGAGGTGGGAAACGGGGTAAAGGCTAAAAAGGGGGAGCAGATCTGGGCTAAAGGGACACTACAAACCACCACTAACCGCCCCCCCCCCCCCCAACCCTACGGAGATGTTTCTATTGACCTTAAGAGGTTTAGGAGTTAATTAGATACGTGATCGCTTAAGGACTTAAGGGGTGAGTGATCGGCCCTCGGTCAAATTGTATATCATAAATTATTTTGGCAAATGGGAGGCTCCCGACGGGGTAATCCTTACTTAAGTATATAGAACCTTACCACACAAGAGTTGAAAAAATTCGTAATGATTCATACGTCTCTCTCTCTCTCTCTCTCTCTCTCTCTCTCTCTCTCTCTCTCTCTCTCTCTCTCTCTCTCTCAAAATACTTCATTCGCATCGATTTCATTATATAATTTGTGGGACGATGGGTCACCACAGTTCAATCAGGGCTGCGTTGACGGAGAGAGAGAGAGAGAGAGAGAGAGAGAGAGAGAGAGAGAGAGAGAGAGAGAGAGAGAGAGCCTGCGCACTGGCTGGCAAAACAGGCAAGGAACTAATATGGAAAACTACTTTTCTAATAAGAAGCTAGCAATAACCTACGACTGCGCAGACCCTTGCAACAGTCTACGCCCTACGGCATACCCAAAAGGGTTTGAATTCAGCCAAGTGGCTGCATGGTCACCTTCACCACCCATCGTCAGGTAAATTAGTTGCAGCATCTAGGATGGACCCGTTGCCACGGACAACATCACAAATATTCCGATCAGTTCTGCAAAGCATAAACAAGAGACGTTGCACATAACTACACAGTGTTATGTGCAACGTAAAGAAATCAGGTGAAAGTATCTACACAAGCATACACTATACACTTCAATTACACGATTAACGCCTCAAGATATTTCCCAGACAAAAAATACAACTTCGACGAGTAAAAGTAACGTGACAGAACCATTTTCTACAGTCATCGAGGTAAGGTTAATGTAAAGTACGTGGGAGTGCGTCAAATGAAACTACATAGCGAAACCTTTTGCCGAAGGGAATTATTAAACCAACAAGAAAAAGAGTGTATAAGGCATATAAAACTCCCGTGTGTTTTACCCTTTTCTTTAATTTTTGGTACGAAAATGAAGTCTGGAGGCAGTTAGAAAAAAGAAAAGATTGGAGAAGGAGAAGGAGAAGGAGAAGGAGGAGGAGAAGGAGGAGGAGGAGGAGGAGGAGGAGGAGGAGGAGGAAGGAGAAGGAGAAGGAGAAGGAGGAGGAGGAAACATTCTCACACTCATGACCAAAACTGACTCGACGACCTCACTGTTCACGATGCATCTTATTACAGAATTGATGTCACGACACCTGGGTAAGATAACTGACAATAATACGAGGAAAGGGTTACCCTCTGATGGACAGAATGTACGTAAAATTTGCTCTCATCAGCTTAAACTTGTAATAAAAAAAAAAACTTTCTTGTAGGATAGCAACGAAGACCTGCAACCTTCTGAAGGTCAATAACTGACGGGCCAGCCAAGTGATCCCCCGTAAATAGGGCACGGGCCGGTAATTCAAAAGGCAATTACAGTTGGCACTAATTGGACAGTTGTCAGGTAATTTACATGCGAGTAAATCGCCTCGCCGCTGACATGTAATTAATCATAATGATATAAGAGTGAATAATGAATTCTTAAACGATTGTGTGCCGTGGCAATCATGCTGCCACGAGCGACACTTAAAAATGTCTCGAACCCGGAATATATGAACAATAATTATGCTAGACATTTACTGAGAAGCATTCGAAGACGCCTGCAATCTTGTTTCTAAAAAGAAAAAAAAGCGCATACAAGCATTCTGCATAAACACGCAACGAATATTCAACGACGATTAACCTAACCTAACCTAAACCTAACTAAACTAACCTAACCTAGCCAACCTAACCTAACCTAACTTAAGTAACCACTTCTGAACTGAATACAGAATTTACGCAAAAAAAAAAAAAAAAAAAAAAAACCTAATCCTTCGGGCCAGCCCTAGGAGAGCTGTTAATCAGCTCAAATGGTCTGGTTAAACTAAGATATACTCAACTTGGGAACTATGAAAGGTGTAACAGGAGGAAAAACTTCAAAGCAGTTGCACCATGAATCAATCGTTATTGTTTGTATGGTGTTTTTACATTACATGGAACCAGTGGATATTCAGCAACGGCACCAACGGCTTTACGTGACTTCCGTACAAAGTCGAGAATGAACTTCTATCACCAGAAATACACATCTCTTACCCCTCAATGGAATGCCCGATAATCAAACTCGCGGGCACCGAGGTGGCAGGCTTGAATCAATCGTTAGGGAAGGGTGGAAAGTCAGATGGAAGAAAGAGAATAGACCAACAACTGAAGATGAAAGAACTTGACTAGATGCTTCTGCATGTGACGATTTTTGGTAGGGTTCACTCAATAAAAATGTATTTTCTTTTCTTTTATTTTTTGCAGCGCTTAAATATTTATCCTCCAACGATGCCAGAACACTATTTATAGCTTGTAAGGCTCTCTACATAGACAGAGATGGTTGTATTAGTGCCTATGGCCTCACATCTTTGGTTATGCCAATAATGAATCTATTCTATGACCCTTGGGTAAACTACTCAACTGACAACGTCCTACAGATGGTAACACACATTCAAACTGCGACTGAAAGACACCCAGTATAGGGTTATTTTCAATATGGAGTGGAGTATATAGAATACAGGCCAAACGCCAAGCACTGGGACCTAATGAAGTCATTCAGCGCTGGAAAGGGAATTAAGATGCTCTACTTCAAGAGAAACTTTCGCTCGTGCCTACTACTTCACCAACAATATTACCAACAATATTCTATGGCAGTCTCGATTGCCTTGGCATTACCCACGCCAAAAAGCCGCCAATTTCTTTCACCAGGTGCGTACCATAATGGTCTTCCTGGCATAAACTACTGACACCGATGCTATAGTAGGTTCACATCCGCCGTGCATTTGATGTCTAGGCCAGTCCCTTGCGACGCTCCTGATTGGCTGTCGATAAGCCAATCACAGGGCTGGAAACTCTCAGTCTCTCTCGAGAGTTCACATAGGCAGGATGCAAGTTCCACCTCTCCTCAGGGATACTTTTGAAACACGTATCCCTCAGGAGAGGTGGAACATAGATCCTACCATGTGAACTCTCTCGAGAGGCTGAGAGTTTCCAGCCCTGTAACTGGCTTATCAACAGCCAATCAGAAGCGTCGTAAGGGACTGGCCTAGACATAAAATGTACGGTTGATGCGAATCTACTATAGTACGTTAGCGATTTTCATGCTTATTTCAACTTGGAAGTAAACGGAAGAACGCAGTTTTTCTCAACTGCCTTCAATTTAGTTTCAAATTAAAAGCAACGCATGCATGCTCTTTTCAAATGTTCAGTTTGAATGATCACGATGACAGAAGCGTGCTTATCAGTAAATACTAACACGCAATACTTTGTCTTTTGTAACACATCGGAAATTACGAGTTATCTTTCACTGTTATCTTGCACTGCTCTTAGCTTGATGCTTGGCCGCATCTATCAATCCTTCTTCTCATTTCTATGAATTCCATCTCTTTTTGTCTCTCTACAATCGCAAACCTTTCCAGGAAGGTGTAATGAGCACATACAAGTCTTAATACCTTCCCGGAATTTACGATCAAAGCAGGGCTTATGTATAAATACAAGGCTTTCCATTCTCGGTTCGAAGAAACGCAGTCAAATGGCCCCCTTCGATAATCCCATTCAAGACCAAGCAAGCTCACAAATTGGATCAGCTCATACACATGTATATAGGCCGAGCTAATACGTACATCTCCTCTTATGGCGTTGATTCTCTCTCTCTCTCTCTCTCTCTCATCTCTCTCTCTCTCTCTCTCTCTCTCTCTCTCTCTCTATATCATATATATATATATATATATATGATATATATTAATATATATATATATATATATATATATATATATGTGTGTGTGTGTGTGTGTATGCATATATGCACATACACACACACTCACACACATATATATATATATATATACATGAGGACATCACATTACCGTGATTCAGCTACATGACAGACAAACACACACACACACACACACACACACACATATATATATATATATATATATAGATATATATATATATATATATATATATATATATATATATAGACGTGACGAAGACGAGGGATGAGAACACGAAAGAGAATACAAAAAAAAAAAAAACAATGAAAGGGAGATGGTAGGAAAAAAAAAAGATTCAATGGAAAATAAAAGTGATTGCACTGGGAGGTCAATAATAAAAGATAGGTTAACGAACAGGGAGATCCGGAATAAAAGATGCGCAAGAGGAAAGATGCTATCAAAAAGGGAATGTAGCGCTCAGTCGATGAACTGATGACGCCAGTTGATTATTAACTAAACTGGCTACTACATCTCACCCCTGCTAATAATAAGTAATAATGAGACACCTTGTCAATTTCATATCTCGCTCTGAAAATGAAAACCCTTATCAAACCAAAGTATATTATTTCCCATATGCACGACTTATTATTTATTTTTTTTGGCTCTATCACAGTCCTCCAATTCGACTGGGTGGCATTTATAGTGTGGGTTTCCGGGTTGCATCCTGCCTCCTTAGGAGTCCATCACTTTTCTTACTATGTGCGCCGATTCTAGAATCACACTCTTCTGCATGAGTCCTGGAGCTACTTTAGCGTCTAGTTTTTCTAGATTCCTTTTCAGGGATCTTGGGATCGTGCCTAGTGCTCCTATGATTATCGGTACGATGCCAGTGGAAATCGTACCTATTATTATTATTATTATTATTATTATTATTATTTGGTAGGAGACCATCTTTCAAACAGATGTACTGAATATTGTTGCTGCTTCAGCGCCACTGATTTTGTAAAAGTTTTTCTCAATTTTTCTTATAGCGGCTTTTTCATCACAGTGACAAAAAAGCAGCTATATGAAAAATAGAGATAAACCTCTGCAAAGTCAATACCGCTGAAGCAGCAATAACAATCAAACCTATTATCATTATCATTATTCAGAAGATGATACCTAAAGGGGCCACGGACTTGAAATTCAGGCTTTCAGAGAATATTTCTGTGTTCATTTGGAAGAAGCAACAGGATTGATTGATTGCGGGTTTTCTGGCGTCACAACTACCAGGGTCACCGACGCCAAATACTAAGTGTGACCTTTTAACTTTATTTAAAATCTTGTTTAATGGAAACAACAGGAGGTAAAGGGAAATACAGAAAGATGATAGATACCCCACTAAATTAACAAAGACAAAAATATATGAATAAATTAACAATCAGATAAAAATGCATCAAAATACAGAGAGAATAGTATTACATAGAGAAACGAACCTCCGCCCCGAACAACGCGTTTCTACTCCGGTCAGTAGTCCTCGTTGGACGCGTGGTTTTCGCGCTCGGTTACCAATCCTGTGGTTCGAAGTTCGATTCTCGGCTCGGCCAACCAGGGATCGGAGGAACTTATTTCTGGTGATGGAAAGTAATTTCTCGATATAATGTGGTTCGCATCCCACAATAAGCTGTAGGTCCCGTTGCTAGATGACCAATTTGTTCCTAGCCACGTAAAACTATCTAATCCTTCGGGCCAGCCCTAGGAGACCTGTTAATCAGCTCAGTGGTCTGGCTAAACTAAGATATACTTAACTTTTACTCCGGTCAGTGATGCCGGATGCTTTGCCACGTATCAATAAGGGATCAACTCCAAATTGTAAACACTTTAAGTATGAGAATCTGACAATTTTTTATTTGACACAAGCGACGTTCATCTTGAAGTGACAAATCCACCCGAAGTATTTAAATGACAATGTTTGAGACTTCCAATTCCAAGCAAGTGTATGTATATAGTCTGTGACTTCAATGCAGCTTTATTATACCAACGAGCATGTTGGCAAGCGCCGGGGCGGACAAGCAGGTTTGCAAGGATATCACAGGTCCCTAAACTACTGACTTTTTTAAAGTATATTTTATCGTGGGGATTCATTCCAAAGATAAAGCTTTTCTTTTCACAAAACTACCACCCAATTTGGTACTTACGCCCCTCCCCCTTTTTATTTTTTAAGCATGCCTTAAATCAGTTATATATATATATACTATATAATATATATTAACAATATCTTAGATATATATATACAAGATTATTATATTAATATATATTATATATCTTATATATATATACAAACTATATGTACAACGTATATATGTGCAGCAAAAGGGAACGTTCACATAATAAATTTAATTTAATTCAATCGATACAAAGCAAGCCATATTAACATTATAATATATATATATCTTAATATAATATATATTATATTAGTTATATATCAGATACATACTGTATACGTATAGATTAAAAGATATATATTAATTATATATCTATAGACACGTGAACTCTACAAAGCACAAGCAAATATCGAATCGCTAACCAAAAACGTCGCTTGACAATAGAGGATTATTTCTTCATCATAAACAAATAAACACAAGGACATCAACAGCCATCAAGTACTCGATGAGCGCAGCGAAGGCACTCTAAGTCCACAAAGGCCATAATCCCAACGCAAAGGCCACGATTCGACGGACCAGTGGCGAGACACCCACGCGATAACCTAAACCAGTCCCCCTCCCCCCCCGGCTTAACTGCACCTAATGAGAGCAAGTGGTGATTCACAGATCAAATGATGGTTAAACATCCACCGCTAACCTTGTATCCCCTCCAACTCTTATTATAACTTATTATATGACGGGATACCTCTTACCCCTCTGCAAAGCCCCAGATGTCTTTATACTCCATAAATCTACCGTGTGCCTGTGGAGCAGATTCAGGACAGGAAAGGACGATGCAAGCACGCATGGCGCATCACAAACTAACACACCGAATTATTATAACGTGTAATATTACAGATATAAAAACACCAATCAATATACGTATATATATGTAATATAAATATTACATATAATATATATATATATATATTATATATGCTTAAAAAAATCAACAGTAGAATTGCACGTGACTTCATAAATAACGGCGAAATATAACCAGGAAAATGATAGTCAGGAAATCCCAAGCGCTTTCGTCTTTACGCAGACATTGTCAAGGAGTTAATGTCTGAGTAAAGACGAAAAGCGCTTGGATTTTCTGACTATCATTTTCCCTGTGGGAATTCCGCTTATATATATATATAAATGAGTAATTTTTTCATATATATATATATATATATATTATAATAGATGGACAGATAATCACGAACAGGGTAGGGTAGTTATAATCTCCCTAGAATTATGGGCAATTACAGTGGAATTAAAATATCAACTGGTTGACTGGTTGTTATGCCAGATAAATAAAGGTTGGTTGGCCACGGAGGGAAAATTTAACAAAGGCCGAGGAAAGCCAAAGAAAATTTCGGTCTACGGGTAAATGGAAACAAGAGGGGAAAGGGTCAAAGTTTCTTGGCTTTCTCACAGAAAAGACCCGCCTTTCCAATTTTCCTCCGTGGCATCACCTTTATTTACTGACATTGCATCACATTTTATATACTTCGTGATCCAAGTTATTCATTTATCTATTATCTCTCTCTCTCTATCTCTCCATCTCTCTCTTCGGCAAAAAAAAAAAAAACTCTCTCTCTCTCTCTACTCTCTCTTATATGTATATTAGTATATATAATTAGATATATATATATATATAGATATAATAAAGATTATATTATACATATTAACATTAGATGGATAGGGTAGCTACGAACAAAGTAATAGAATAATTCCCCCCCAACTGGAATTACGGCAAGTTACAGGAATTGAAAATTAAAATCAATCAGCTTGTTATGCAGTTTTTAATATTTTTACAACAATGGAAACTTGGCATGTGTCAAGTCAAATGATAACAAAACTATCATGGTAGTTATATCTACATAAAATATGCGAGTGTTGCATGCGCACGTAGCGCGCACGTATTTGCGACAGTTTGTTACCATACTGCAACCAGAATACAAAAGGTTATTTTTTATTACTCTGAAACGATTGTCTGTGGGTGTGTATAACATATATATACTAATATATGTGGTGGTCGTTGTGTGGTGTTGTTTGTGTAGCGCGCTGGTATATTTATTATACATAATATACATATATAAATGCAACTATATATATATATATTAATATATATATAATCTTGAGATTAAACTGATGCATGACAATAAAAACTATCCAAATAAGTGGCGACCTAACCCTAACCAGAATTGGAAAAACTATACTTTTTTAAAGTGCGTAATAATAATAATTAAATTTCCTAAAAATTTTTTTAATACAAAATACTAATAATAAATAATAATAATAACAATAATAATAATAGAGAAAACGCTCCCTTGAAGCAGCCCCCAATACTTCTTGCAAACGTTCTAACAAATGAACAGGATTCGCGTGATACATCCGCACAATAAGGGAATCTAAAATAAAAATTTTAAAAATTATAAAAAAAAAAAAATTCAAAGATAAAAAATGAAAGTCAGGACCTGAAACACCATCAATTTCGAGAGTCGAATTTTTAAATGTACAAAAAGCGGCCCCAGTCCACTTGTCAGGATTCACAAACAATAGAAAAATCAATCGTTTTATTATTATTATTATTATTATTAGTATTAGTATTATTATTATCATTATTATTATTATTAGTATTATATTATCATTATTATATTATGTCGATAGATGAAGCATATTCACACGGAACAAGCACATCGAAGAGGTCACTGACTTGAAAGTCAAGCTTCCAGAGGATGTTGGCGTCAACCTCCCACGGCAGACCTCGCACTGCAGCAGTAACTGATAATAAAATAGAGCCAGTGATTTTTCATCACCCCGGGGGAGACGCGAACCTTCAACATCCGAGTGGCATTCCACGACACTAACCAGTGGGGTTGGATCAAATACAATTGTATTTGTATTTGAATTGTATTCAAATACAATTTTAATGTATTTGTATTTGTATTTTAGCACCCAGAGAAAAGATTTTGTATTTGTATTTGTATCATGGCACCAGAAAAAAAGTATTTTGTATTTGTATATTTATTTGATATTTCGAGTCAAAATCATTTGAGACCAGAAAGAGAGAGAGAGAGAGAGAGAGAGAAAGTCAACAACCATGGTTTACGAAACTATGACGGGTCATTTACACGTCGCGTACATCGCGTACGAGTACACGTCGCGTTCCTGTACAACCATCCCTGCCCCACCCACTACAGTCTTCTATCAAAGAGAGGTTGCATCCGTTTCTTGAGAAGACTGACGTCATTGCCGCAGCTGTCATGGACCCCAGGTTTAAGCTGGCATGGCTGCCATGCGAGGAAATAAAAAAGTGAAAGATTTCGAAGATTGTAGACCTAATTATTTCAGAGTCAACTCAGTCATCTTTGAAGAACACAATTCCAGAGAGGGAGCCTTTCATCCCCTTAAGCACCAACCAAGACAAGGCTGACATGAGTGCAAAACACCCTCGTCTTTTTGCCTACATGCCACCAGCTGGGAAAATAAATCTAAGTGCATCAACAAGCGACACTACAGTGGTAAAGGCAGAACTTGAGTCGTACCTAGAAGAAGGTGTTCTGGCTTTTGACGTGAACCCACTGAGGTAATGGTGTGAAACAAGAGCTTCAGCATTTTGAAACCTTTTGTAAGAAATATTCTAGGGTGCTGTGCCACGTCGGCATCATCTGAAAGTGTCTTCAGTAAGGCAGGTAATTTTTACACTCCTGAGCGAGCAAAACTTGGCCCGGAAACCTTCCGGGCATTAATGATGATTAAATGCAATTATGATATATAGAATGCAGATATAAACTTGTGTGAAAAATGTTATATAGTTTGCAAATTTTCTGGATTTTTTATTAGAAGCTTTGAAATCTGAAATAAGAGTACTTGTATTTTCATTTGTATTTTCTGAACCAGGGAATTATTTCTATTTGTATTTTTAGATTTAGGAAGGAAAGTATTTGTATTTGTATTTCTAGATTTAGGAATAAAAGTATTTGAATTTATATTTTGTATTTTTGGAATCCCAAACGAAAGTATTTGTGTTTGTATTTCAATTGTAAAAAGTCAGTATTTGATCCAACCCTGCCACTACCCCAGCGGACCAGCTATGTAGTAAATGTGATGGATGAGGTTCAAAACACCAGTATTAGTTGTAGTATATTTGGAAGAAAATCTGCTACTCCAGCTTTGAGAGAGCCAAAGGCACAGGCCATTTTCCCCTAGCTCAGACTCCCGATATGAAACTCTCAGCCACGGTCCATGAAACTTTCATCCAATAAAACCAAAACTACTGAGGCTAGATGGCTGCAATTTGGTATGTTTGATGATTGGAGGGAGGATGGTCAACGTAACAATTTTCAGCCCTCTAGCCTCAGTCGCTTTCAAGATCTGAGGAGCCTGACAGAAAAAGTGAGGCCGGAACGACAAATGCCATCTCAACAGTCTTCTTTTGCAGAAGAGTAAAAATGTAATGTGACATACATCGCTAAATAGATCAAGATTATATGGATTAATGGGTAAGCTAAGTAATAGCTATAGTCATTTAGACGCCACTGAGGTCTTTTGCTTTCGAGAAAAATCCTTTGATGTGCGAAGATGCCGATACTACACGTGTCCCTGAACCTTTGCTCTCTGAAAACTGAAAAGTAACTAGGGAGGCGTTATCGAATACTCCGGAGCTCACTTAACATGTACTGCGAAGAGAAAACGTCCACTTTATCAGAAGCCCAACTTTTGACAATTCCAGATCCACAATGAACTGCCCAATAAGGTTCCATACCCCCTGTGCATAACTCCACTTAACTCCTGAATTGCCAATACGGTCCCCATGCCCCCTTTGCTCAAGTCCACTTACCTCTTACATGTTGACAATATATTAATATACTTAGTTTAATACATATTTTAGGTATGAATAGCTAGGAATACAATGTACAAGAAAATGAGAAGCATTTATAGTTTTAAATTACCTATTTACAAAATGTACCCATGTAGACACTGACACATTAAAATCAAATATATACATTTACCGTTCATGAAGTCACGTGACTGAAAATCCAATGGCGAGACAAATATAAAAACGTGTTTAGCCTCCACTTGCTTTTATCAACTCAATAATTACCTAAGAGTCAGAGCCATCAAGGCTACTGCCCTACGGCCTCCCTATGTGTCAAGTTAAGAGCATCATAAATTCTGTAAGAAATAAAAAATTTAATTATTTCTTCTTACTGAACTACACAGCTTTTAAGGTCAAAGTAGGAGCTCAAAGAGTGTGACGAACTACAGACCACTCATCACTCACAGTTCTGATGAAGCTTGGAAATTAACGTGATTCTTTTTCGAAGTGTACATCAGATTTTCCCGTAAATGGCAGCCGTAATGCTTTAAAATAGTTCAACTGCTCTCTCTCTCTCTCTCCAATTAAAATGGGGATCAAGTCTTCTGACGTCATTTCCACTGAGGTGCGAGTGCCGTTCTAAAGGTCGGTTTCCTCACCTTGCGCTCATGACGACGTTATCTACCTCTCAAAGGGCCTTCCATCCTTCCCTCCCTCCCCCTACGAAGCAATGAAACTATCTACTTTGGGGTGTTTTTGCATTGGGGAACGGAGACAAATGACATCATAGCAACAGGTGACTCCGTTACATACTCCCAAGCGAGACAGGGGGTCGAAGGGAAATTCTGAATTGGCGAACATTTTAGTTGTCTATCCCCATCAATAAAACCAGCATGATCTATTTTCTTATGCAATCTTGTTGTTGACAACTAAAACTGCACTGGTTCGGAAATAATGTATTACCTTAAATCTTAAAGAAGCTGTCACCAACAAATGACATTCCTGAAAACGAACAATGTCGCCAAGTAATAACTTTTTTCTCTCTCTCTCGCAATCAAACTTGAATACGCCCCGAGACCCCCAAGCACTTCCAATCAATAGAAACATGCCATCAGCAATGAATAACCAATTCCGAGCGACTTTAACATATCCCCCCCCCCCCCCCACAATGCAACACATCCGCTTCAACAAGCAATTTGTCTTTAAATAACCTATGAGGCCAGTAGTGATTCCTATATCCATTAACATATGACCCAGCCTAGAAGTGCATTCCTATCCAAACAGCGTCATCTCGTTCCTTCCAATTATTCAATAGTTTTCACCCTACACACACACACAAACAAATATGTGTTCATATCTATCCCCACCGATGAATGAACACAGAAAATTAGCTTGTTAAAACTTTTAATCGGGATGAAAAAATTGATTAGTTTTGTGGATTCATTTTACGATAAAATCTTTCTCTTTCCCTCTCTGTGCATATATATATATATATATATATATATATATATATATATGTATGTATATATACATATATATAATGTACAGATGTATGTATATTATATACATATACATATACACACACACACACACACACACATATATATATATATATATATATATATATATACTATATAGTATATATATGAGAGAGAGAGAGAGAGAGAGAATAGGAATTTTTGCCACGGGACTTTTTATTCACAAAATATTAAGACCAAAATATCGTATAACACCGAATTTACTGTATATCCTGAGAATAACTTAAATCCGAGGGAACTTGTTAAGTGGTGTCTGTTCGTGTTCTCCTGAGAGCCGAGTGGTCAAAGTCTGCCTCTTATCCTTAATTCCATAATTCCAAACCTCAAAGGCAGTTGCACCATGAAACAATTCTTAGAAGTGAATGGACGGCAAGATGGAAGAAAGATAATATGAACGGAGGTACAGTCGAAGGAATGAGGGGTTGTAGCTAGGGGCCTTAGTATGGGACGATGCAAAGAACCTTTAGTAATGCTTACAGTGCGCCCAGTGAGGTGCACTGACAGCACTACACCGCTACGGGGCCCAGAGTATAATGAATTAGACATCAAACCCTTGTTGTAAGTACACATGTAGTACATGTCATAGCGCTGAGATCCAGCTGGTACGGAGACTGCTATCGAACACGCTACAACCTTCAAAGTTCAAATCTTTCCAGAATCACTTTGTTTGTGATAAGGAGCCTTGCACCGTCAATAAGATCAATTCTTCCTATATACCTGCTGTTCACCACCTACAGAAACTGGCTTCCTCTGTACGGTCCAGCTTACGTTACGATAGAAATGAACAGATTTTGTCTCCCCTTCCGTTCTACTGATTTGAATGGTGATAAAAAGAAAACGAGCTCAAATTAATTATGATTCAATCATACTTTCCGGCCTCTACATAACATAGAAATACATTCAAACCATATGTATGCACGCATTGCATTACTACTGCTTCCTCCGCAACTGCAATAAGGATCTCCTGAAGCATAGGGGAAATTGTCCATTAACCCAAAGATTAAAACAGCCGCAAAATGAACCTTATATAAACCAGCCAAGTCTCAGGCAGGGATGTTCTACGGCGCTTGTGATCCAACATGCCATAGAACTCTGTCTTCGCTGACGGCCGAAACACTCCGACGAGACGATCTCAGAGGCTCTGAACAAGGTCCCTGAAATACACTCAGAATAGATCTAAAAGGACCTTGGCTCCGAATAGGACGCGATCGGCAACTCGTACAATACAGAGGACAAATTTAACCCCCTTATACATGTTAGATGGCAATCGGCAATCGCATTCAACATGAACGAAGGCTCCTCTATCCGTTTCGGCGAACTCATCCGATAAGCATTAATTTGCGGCCTATCTATAAACCGCATTGTCCTACACCTGAGGAGGTGGCAGGAGAGGGGGGAACAGGCTGTCGATGTCAATACTGCATGCAAAACTCACCTGTAAGGTGAACGGATATGAGGCAGTGAGATAATGCACTGCCTGAAGGGCACGGAAATGGTGACTATTCCGGCCAGCTGAGAGAGAGAGAGAGAGAGAGAGAGAGAGAGAGAGAGAGAGAGAGAGAGAGAGGGAACTTCCTTCTATGAACAGCTAATACTTCGCACCTTAACGATATCTCTTTATCGTCGTGATATAATCTAATATTTCTCAACTACAGTACATTCACATCAACCGTGCATTTGATGTCTATAGGCCAGTCCCTTACGACGCTCCTGATTGGCTGTTGATAAGCCAATCACAGGGCTGGAAACTCTCAGGCTCTCTCGAGAGTTCACATATGGAGGATGTGTGTTTCACCTCTCCTGAGGGATACTTTTGAAAGACGTATCCCTCAGGAGAGGTGGAACATATATCTTAGTCATGTGAATTCTCTCGAGAGAGACTGAGAGTTTCCAGCCTTGTGACTGGCTTATCAACAGCCAATCAGGAGCGTCGTAAGGGACTGGTCTAGACATCAAATGCACGGTTGATGTGAATGTACTACAGTACGACTAGAGTCCTAAAAAACAAAAACATCTATAATAATCTTAATTATATAGACAGATAGAGATAGGGCAAGGAATGCCACACACTAAAGGATTACAAGCGCCGTTCGACATAAAGGCAAAACGAATTCCCACGCAATGACAAGCATTCCCAGAGCAGAATGTGACTGAAATCGAGTTATTCCCAATTCCCATAAGACATTTCTAAACTCAGTTGTTCCCGGACCACCTCAGATTTTCTCTCAAGCAGCGCAAATACAGCGTAGTCCAGGGGATCAAAATATCATCCCAGAATATTTGGAGTTGTCCACTCATCAAAATTCCATGGCCCGTAGGGGAGTAATGCCGTCAGTGCACCTCACGGATTGTACTGTAGGTATATTACTAAAGGTTCATTGCATCGTCCCTTTGGCCCCTTTCATTCCTTTTACTGTACCTCCATTCATATTATCTTAACTCCATCTTGCTATCGACCCTTTCCTAATAATAATTTCAAAGTGTCATTGCAAGCTTTTCCTCCTGTTACACCTGTCAAACCTACCTGCTCTCAATTTCCTTTCCAGCGCTGAATGACCTCACCGGTCCCAGCAGTGCTTCTTCTCTAAACTCTATATTCCATTCCATTCAAAATTCCAAGGATCAAATGCATATATATGGCCCATTCTTAACCGACACAGGATCCTCCCTCATCCTGGCATGTTGCTATATTGAACACTGATCATTTTGTCACTTCCGGCATTTTCGCATTCTAGACGTCTGGCACCGCTACATACGTAGGTGCCAACAACACTGGCCACCAACAGGCCGTGCCTCAAAGTTTCATGGGCCGTGGCTGAGAGTGTCACACAGCAGTATACACTTTACAGAAAACTCGAATGCGTTCTTCGGCAACACAGGCCAACAACAGGCCGTGACTAAGAATGTCACACAGCATTATACGCTTTACAGAAAACTCGACTGCGTTCTTCGGGGAATTTTTTAAAACTTGATTCTTTTGATTTCGTGTTATTAAGACATCATATATTTTTATCATGACGTAGACCTCTACCAGTGAACAATTTTTTTTAAACGATCTAAATTCCCCCACAACCCACTTCAAGGACAACAAAAATTTGTTCCTCAAACAAGGAGAAAGACGGAAGAGTCGGAGGCTCGCTGCCTTGCTTGTCCGTAGGACGAATAACATGCCGCCGACAGAATAGGAGATAGGGTGCAGACGACGCCAACCGACCGTAATTAAAAAAGAATACGCTTAACACAATTGCTGGGAGCTACGTTTACCTCACTCTAGCTCCGTCTATGTTGGCTGTGACCTTTGAATTACAAATTCGAGCGTAGGTAGACGCATGTAGGAAGAGCCAGACCCTTACTTATTGACCCACCGCCTGCTGGGGATGTATATATATATATATATATATATATATATATATATATATATATATATTAATATAAGGGTCATATCACTATCGTGATTCATATACATACAACGAGCTACAAATGTCCTTTAATATATAATTCGCTCTACCTCGAATTAATATATTTTCATATATGTTAACCTAAGGGGAATTTTTAGTTGATAAGAAATTCGTCGGCTCACGGCCGCGAACCATAGAACCAACAAATTCAGAACGCACAATGAAGCATTCTAGACCACAGAGCTAACCACACACACACACTCACACACACACAACACACACACACACATATATATATATATATATATATATATATATATATATATATATATATATACACGCATATATACATATATAATTACGGAAAAGATGAGTGAAATCATACTCTAATAGTTTCAAGAGAGATATTTTCTCGTCTATGTGTTAAATGTCGTGATCTAAAACAAATAGTTTGACACATCAGTCCATGAAAATGACGCAATTTCCAAATTCAATGAACGTCCATAGTAAAAAAAAATGTGCGACCCGAAATATAATTTAAGAACTATTAATAATGACAGAATATTATCTTTAGTTGGTCAGGCCGTATATAGCATAGTGTTTTAATTTTAAGAGACCAACAGATGTCCGTCAGTACGTGAAGTAAAACGTGCAAATATATGCTGTTAACACACACACACACACACACACACGCAGATTACCTATCAATTACTCAATCAATCTAGCTTTGCATCTACTTTATATAATATATATAATATATATATATATATATATATATATATATATATATATATATATAAACAATGAAAAGAAAACCCAGAGTTTTAGGATTTTTAGCTACGTATTAACTTGAGATTCACAGCCGGAAAAGTATTCTGAATTACTTTTTCGTATCTGCAACTTAAATGCGTTTGATTGAATGAAAGGCATGGAGGCATACATATTATATTATAAATAAACTATATATATATATATATATATATATATATATATATATACATTCCGTTTAGTACACTTCTAAGTCCTATCCCTTCGTCTATTCCTGCGCGCCTGTCTAAGAATGTTAAATAACCGAAAATATATATAAAAAAACTTAGAGGCCGAAGTTGATTAACATCTATGCATAAGACGACCACATCGGAAATGAACGCATCCATGTGTCACCGTCATCCAAAGCGAGTTTATGACCCACATTTCGAAATGGGTCACGTTTTCTCTGTTCCATCACTGTGGATGACACTCGTTTTCTGGCCGTGGAAAAAAAAAAAGAAGAGGGGGGCAAAATTAAAGCCGACACTTACAAGACAAGAAACAAAAAATGCGAAGTTTCTTCGGCAAATTAAAAAAAAAAAAAATAAAAAAAAATCGGCGCAATCGAGTTTTCTGCTCAGCGTATAATACTGCATGAAACTCTCAGCCACGGCCCATGAAATACTCACCCGGGGCCCATGAAAATTTAAAACTCAGAATATGACACGTAACATTTTGAATTTGTTTTTATTCATTAAATGCACTATGACTGCAGGGACGGAGGCACTGGAAGAAATTATTCCAAAACCAGACGCATTTTGGAGAAACATCTTTGTTTCTTCAGGAATAGGGTGTGTCAATGAAATCCCGGGGTACAGATGAATCCTAGCTCTGAAAGACATGGCTGAACAATTCACGAAGTATGAAGGGAATGACGAGAGTAGCGTGAAGGGTGTGAATGACTGACCAAACCAGGATCCATACAGAGACACTCTGTATGGATCCTGGACCAAACCAGAGACGCCTTGTCAATTCCTTGCCTCCAACCGAGACGAAAAAACAACCCTTCACGAGCCCAAAAGGACCCCGGAGTGTGGTGCGGACCCGCTAAATAATTCAGAAGCTCCCGTGGCACGATGCCTAGATTAATGATGGAAACCACATTGTAAACAACTGTTCATTAATGCTTCAAAAACTCCGTAACTCCTCGTTACCTTTTACTTTCCACTTCCAGAATACTGCACAAATAATACGGAACCTGGCACGTCATAATAATACATTCCACATTTTGGAAAAAAACAAAAATCCATATCACGTGAAAGCAAAGTCCCATACAGACCAGACCGGAGGGTGATCCATGAACTCATGTCACATTTTGAATTTGGGCACACGTCATTCAAGCCTCAATTTACAAAAGTATTGACTTCCATATGGCACAAAAGGACCCAGAAGTCAGTTTCACATATTAGAGTACTTAATCATTTTTTGTTATGGTAGTTCTCTTGCAACTGTTAAACTGATGGTCACATTCAATACCTCACTTTCTTCGTTACAGGATAACAGGGTATCTAGGCTACGGAGACCTATACGTGGTTACGGGGTACCTGGATATCTAGGCTACCTCAGGATCTAGAGTGAAGGCCTATACATGTTTACATGATACCAGGATATCTAGGTTACTTCAAGATCAAGAGTGAAAACCTATTATACATGGTTACAGGATACCATGGTATCTATCTAGGCTACTTCAAGATCGAGAGTGAAAACCTATTATACATGGTTACAGGATACCATGGTATCTATCTAGGCTACTTCAAGATCAAGAGTGAAGACCAATACAAGCAAATTCTTGCACAACGCCCAGGACACGTCTTAGTAGATCGGTAACATCAGGAAATATGGGATAGTCTGAACTGCTGAACGTGCAATATCGATATTAGGTGACTCGTGACAGAGGAAGTCTTTGGAAAGGAACGCCTCTATACTGGAACAACACCAGAGGAGGATACGTTTTTTTCCAGAGTAAATACCCGTTTCCTCTTAGCCCAAAGAAGTTTTTTCCAGCGTAAATAACTTTCCTCTTAGCTAGAAGAAACGTTTTCTTCTAGCGTAAATACCCGCTTCATTAGCCAGAAGAAATTTTTTTTTCAAGCGTAAATAACCGTTTCCCCTTAGCCAGAAGAAACGTTTTTTTCAAGCATAAATAACCGTTTCCTCTTAGCCAGAAAAAACGTTTTTTCCAACGTAAATACCGGTTTCCTCTTAGCCAGAAGAAACATTTTTATGCAGCGTAGATACCCATTTCCTCTTAGCCAGAAGAAGTTTTTTCCAGCGTAAATAACTGTTTCCTCTTAGCCAGAAGAAACATTTTTTTCCAGCGCAAATACCCGTTTCCTCTTAGTCAGAAGAAACTTTTCTCCAGCGTAAATACCAGTTTCCTCTTAGCCCGTTACCTCTTAGCCAGAAGAAACATTTTTTTCCAGCGTAAATACCAGTTTCCTCTTAGCCAGAAGAACTTTTTTTTCCAGCGTAAATACCGGTTTCCCCTTAGCCAGGAGAAACATTTTTTTCCAGCGTAAATACCAGTTTCCTCTTAGCCAGAAGAAACATTTTTTCCAGCACAAATACCCGTTTCCTCTTAGCCAGAAGAAACATTTTTTCCAGCACAAATACCCGTTTCCTCTTAGCCAGAAGAAACGTTTTTTCTAGCATAAATACCCGTTTCCTCTTAGCCAGAAGAAACGTTTTTTCTAGCATAAATACCCGTTTCCTCTTAGCTAGAAGAAACATTTTTTTCCAGCGTAAATAACCGTTTCCTCTTAGCTAGAAGAAACATTTTTTTCCAGCGTAAATAACCGTTTCCTCTTAGCCAGAAGAAACATTTTTATCCAGCGTAAATACATACCCGTTTCCTCTTAGCCAGAAGAAACATTTTTTTCCAGCGTAAATACACGTTTCCTCTTAGCCAGAGGAAACGTTTTTTCCAGCGTAAATACCCGTTTCCTCTTAGTTAGAAGAAACATTTTTTTCCAGCGTAAATAACCGTTTCCTCTTAGCCAGAAGAAACATTTTTATCCAGCGTAAATATATACCCGTTTCCTCTTAGATAAAAGAAACATTTTTTTCCAGCGTAAATACACGTTTCCTCTTAGCCAGAAGAAGCGTTTTTTCCAGCGTAAATACCCGTTTCCTCTTAGCCAGAAGAAACGTTTTTTCCAGCGTAAATACCCGTTTCCTCTTAGCTAGAAGAAACATTTTTTTCCAGCGTAAATATATACCCGTTTCCTCTTAGCCAGAAGAAGCGCTTTTTCCAGCGTAAATACCCGTTTCCTCTTAGCTAGAAGAAACATTTTTTTTCCAGCGTAAATAACCGTTTCCTCTTAGCCAGAAGAAACATTTTTTCCAGCGGAAATACCCGTTTCCTCTTAGCCAGAAAAAACGTTTTTTCCAGCGTAAATACCCGTTTCCTCTTAGCCAGAAGAAACATTTTTTTCCAGCGTAAATAACCGTTTCCTCTTAGCCAGAAGAAACGTTTTTTTCCAGCGTAAATACCCGTTTCCTCTTAGCCAGAATGAACGTTTTTTCCAGCGTAAATACCCGTTTCCTCTTAGCCAGAAGAAACGTTTTTTTTACAGCTTAAATAACCGTTTCCTCTTAGCCAGAAGAAACGTTTTTTCCAGAATTAAATATCCGTTTCCTCTTAGCCAAAAGAAACGTTTTTTTCCAGCGTAAATACTCGTCTCCTCTTAATCTTCAAAATCCGTTCACTCTCCCCGCCCCATATCAAAAAGACATAACAACACGGATCAACACAACGAAATACAAATGATTCAAAATTGAGACTATCTCAAAAACTGACAATTTGCCTTTCACCTTTGTCCCATTTATGTTTGCACGTTCCTCACATGCAATTTTATACGGTGTTTAGTTCATCATTTGAAAACAGCTGCTGCACAACAGACAGGTAACCATTAATGAAATTGTAATGCTGTGGCCAAAATCCCTGGAATTAAATGGACCTGACATTTTATACCCCAAGTCTGCAAAATGAATTATACATATGAATGTCACTTTACTTTTTCAGCTTTTAAACGCTCGGCCTCCGGTTCTGAATACAAAATGGCATTTATATTTGTTAAATAACTATAAGGTCTGGGTAGCGAATGCGGGAAAAAGTTCTGTACATCAACATTAAGGAATATACTATGCTGATGTACAGAACTATCCGAGCAGTCAGGTTCTCCAAAGTGGTCGCTTTGCTCAGTATCGGAAAGATGCCGGGAGCTGACCTACTGAAAATATTGTATCACTTAGAAATTTTGTCATCATACAGACAAATGATTATCGACTGCAAAAAGATAACACCACTTACTTGCATATAGATGTTAAATTATTTTTTTTATTTGTTTTAGTGAGAATTTTTCATTTTTTAAATTATACAGCTGGTGATGCTTACCACAACTTTCACGCTATGTACAGTACTGAAAATATTGTATCACTTAGAAATTTTGTCATCATACAGACAAATGATTATCGACTGCAAAAAGATAACACCACTTACTTGCATATAGATGTTAAATTATTTTTTTTATTTGTTTTAGTGAGAATTTTTCATTTTTTAAATTATACAGCTTATATATGATAAGAATTGTGAACTTGAAAAAAAAAAAAAAAAAGTTATCCCCCTAAGGGGCCAGGGGATGCTGGTGATAACTGGTTAGTCTTGAAAGAGATGCTGCAAGAAAGATACAGGAAGTGAGTTTACGGAGTCCTTCATCATTCGCAGGAATTTAAAAAAAGTCAAGACGTGAATGAATCCAGCAGTTAACCAATTATGAAATCACCATCTGTTGCCCTGCATTACATTTTGCACCGAACAATGAAACACCTTCTTACTTGCCTTCAGCTTTTCCTATTTCTATATGGGGTCGCTGTTTCTAGTCAGGCTTCTCCATCTTCCTCTGTCCTGTACATCTTGCTCTCTTAGACCCTTTTCCTTCATGTCATTCAATGATTTATCTTTCCACCTGAACTTTGGCCTTCCCCTCCCTTTTCTGTCCTACACCTCCATGTTCATAACCCTCCTACATACGTTACGAGGAGTTACAAGGATTAGGATGTCTCAAAGACTTGTTAGTTCATCTTCAGAGGAGACATCGTGTGCTCACTTATCTGAAGGAGCAGGTTCTACTATGCATTCACGGTTTCCTAATGATTTTGTCTACCTTTCTTTTAAATTCTTCCACACTGTTGCTGTTTACAACTTCTGGGAGAGAGAGAGAGAGAGAGAGAGAGAGAGAGAGAGAGAGAGAGAGAGAGAAATATGGGGAGTGATTGAATGGTTTGTTTGATCTGGGGTGGCAAGACTTGGATCATCGACTGGGAATGATGGCAGTTTCTTCCACGTATCCAAACATAAAATGCTATGGTGATTAAAACTCTTAGAAGACCAATGCAAGAAAACTCGAAAGACTCTCGCAAGTGCTACGAAGCCGCTAATGACGAAACAACAGGGGCTGCAGCAGCAGCAGCCGTACACGAGTCCCTCTCGCTTTCCAGGAATGGAGAAGACCTCTCCCTTCCTTCACCCAGCGTCGAGACGCAGGCACGACAAACCGTTCATTTGCCCATTTGTTATTTTAGGAGATACAACCCCGAGCAACGGATTACGGAACTCGAATGACGTCAGTAGGAGTCTACGAGAATATTCACTTCTCTTTAACATCGCTCCCGTCCGAATATTACCGAGAAGTATACTGCTATAGTAGATTCACAACAACCGTGCATCCGATGTCTAGGCTAGTCCCTTACGACGCTCCTGATTGTCTGTTGATAAGCCAATCACAGGGCTGGAAACTCTGAGTCTCTCGAGAGTGTTCACATAGGCGGTTGCCGTACAAGATTTAATAGGCTGAACTTTGCAAGTGTGGCTAATTTGATAGATATGGAGCTTATTTGGTTGCTGATTTATGTAGTTATATTCATGATGTACTGGGATTATATCAGTGAAGTGTTCACCTACCATTTATAGGTTTAATGTTTTGTTTTGGACAAAATATATATATGGTGTGTGTACATATGTATATGTGTGTAAAACTATGTTTTGTTCTCAATGATTTTTGTAACTTAAAATAATGTACTCTTGCATAAATTTATGTTAGTACATAACGTATTGTATGTTTTGTCAATAAATTAACTAACTATGTTCCATCTCTCCTGACGTATACGTCTTTCAGGAGAGGTGGAACATACATCCTGTATGTGAACTTTCGAGAGAGACAGTGTTTCCAGCCCTGTCACTGGCCTATCAACAGCCAATCAGGAGCGTCGTAAGGGACTGGCCTAGACGTCAAATGCACGGCTGATGTGAATCTACTATAGTATATATCTCCGCCAACAACGCAGATAAGTCGACGTATACAATTTTTTTTTCTTATCTTTTATTAACATCGGCGTACAATTCAATCAAGCAATAAAATTATAACTCGGTGCAATATACTTCTGCATAAATAAATAACTTGCAAAGCCGCTTAAAAAACATGTAACTGAATTTCCAATACGATATTTAATGTATTTACCATTCACTGAAATTTTTATGACCAAAAATGACATTTAAAAACAAAAACTATTTTGTGATACAACTGGCTTACCAGAGTCAAACTGAAAAATACACAGGCTGCCGAACTTCCTAAATATACAAAGAAAACAAACTAAAATAAAAATTTTATCCTCGAAAGATTATTCGGCGAGGGCAAAGCCATAAAGAACTTCTGCGAAGCAATGAAAAATAATTAATCTTTTCCAGTAGTAACCTGCGACCCTCCATTTTAGGGTGAAAAACGTTAACACACCAACTGCAGATCAACTATGTAATTTACTTTGACTTCTAACAAAGGGTTTCCAAGTTGATTTTCTATCGGAGATTGACTGAATACAGAATTTAGGCCAAAGGCCAAGCACTGGGACTTACGATGTCATTCTGCGCGGAAACGGAAAAGGACAGTAAAAGGTCTGAAAGGTGTAAAAGGAGGAAAATCTCGTAGTTGCACCATGAATCAATTGTTGGGAGAGGTTGGAAACTGGGAAGTAAGACTTTAGAAATCGAACATGAAAGGAGGTACAGTGAAAGGAACGAAAGGGGTTGCAGCTAGGGGCCGAAGGCACGCTGCAAAGAAAGAATGTTAAGTAATGTCCTACAGTGCAACGTATGAGGTGCACTGACGTAACTAACCCCCAACGGAATTTACATCGTGTACATCGTGGAGAGAGAGAGAGAGAGAAGAGAGAGAGAGAGATTGTCTCAGTATACCTACATTGGATATATTTTACTTGCAATGAAAGCAGGAAGATGTTATAAGGTGTAACATCCAAATGAATCCCGTTTAACTCACTGTGTAGACTTCTAAGTACTTGTTGGCTATTGTGTGACAAACTCGATTGAGCTCATGTGCCTTATTAATGCGACAGAAAATGCCTTAGTGTTCCTTAATGATGCAAATGAATTGAAACCAGGTGTTACTCTTGTTGCCTGGCTTCTTCAACACACGTGCGTAAAGAACACATGATGCAAACCGTACGAGTTCGCTTACGTGTATTAAGAGTGTGTGTGTGTTGTGTGTGTGTGTAGTGTGTGTGTGGTGTGTATATATATATATATATATATATATATATATATTATATATATATATATATATATATATATATATATATATATATAATGTGTGTGTGTGCTGATCACATCACCGTGAATCATAATATACGCATCAAGCTACAAATGTCCTTTAATATCTATTTCGCTCTACCTCAGAATTAATATATTTTCATATACGTTAACTGAAGGGGAATTTTTTAGGTGATGATAACTTCGTCGGCTCCCGGGCGCGAACCTGATTTCTGGGTTCCTACGTACGCGCCCGAGAGTCGATGAAATTGTTATCAACTAAAAATTCCCCTTCAGTTAACATATATGGAAATATATTAATTTTGAGGTACAGCGAGTTAGATATTAAAGGACATTTGAAGCTTAATGCGTATATATATATATATATATATATATATATATATATATATATATATATATATATATATATGTGTGTTGTGTGTGTGTGTGTATGTGTGTGTAAAGATAGCTTCACTCAATTGATATTATGAATTACTTCAGAAAAAAAAAACGTTAAATAACGGTTGAAAGCAAGGAGCGTCCATTCCAAGGCCGTAACATATTACATAGAGTCAGAACAGGACAAAAACACGACCTACAATGACAGGAAGAGACTCACATACAATGTCATAAAGGTCGTGTTAAAAACAACGGAATATTGGGTGTTATATATCCCCAGATGACTAAGTAATTGACATTTTCATTTTTACGTAAACATGGTAGACGAGTGACGTCAATGGCCGGGCTGACAGGCCGGCCGTATGCGAGGACGTTCGCACGACGGAGGAAATGGGTACTATAAACGAATATACTGCAATACATAACAAAGCTGTTTCCCATTATCTTGCAGTTATATATCCAATGCTGTTCCACATTCCCTTCCAGTTATAGATCCAAAGCTGTTCCACATTCCCTTCCAGTTATAGATCCAAAGCTGTTTCCATCATTCCCCTTTACCAGTTATAGATCCAATAAGCTGTTCCACCATTCCCTTTCCCATTATACATCCAAGCTGTTCCTCCCTTCAGTTATCGATCCAAAGGCTGTTCCACAATTCCCTTCATTTATACGCCAAATCTGTTCCACCCATTCCCTTTTCCAGTTATTTAGATCCAAGCTGTTTCCACATCCCTTCCCACAAGTTATACCATCCAAAGCTTTCCTTCCACATTCCCTTCCAGTTTATTAGATCCAAAGCTGGTTCCCAAAATTCCCTTCCAGTTATTGTTCCAAAGCTGTTGCCACCTTCCCTTCCCGTTATAGATCCAAAGCTGTTCCCATTCCCTTCCGGTTATTGGATTCCAAAGCTGTTCCACATTCCCTTCCACCTTATAAAGATCCAAATCTGTTCCACATTTCCCTTCCCCCAGTTTATAGATCCAAAAGCTGTTCCACATTCCCTTCACCTTATAGATCCAAATCTTTCCCCATTCCCTTCCAGTTATAGATTCCAAAGCTTTTCCACATTCCCTTCCACTTATATTATCCAAATCTTGTTCCACAATTCCCTTCCAGTTATATAAATCCAAACTGTTTCCACATTCCCTTCCACTTATTAGATCCAAATTCCCTGTTTCCACATTCCTTCCAGTTATAGATCCAAGGCTGGTTTCCAACTTCCCTTCCACTTATAGATATCCCCCCCCGCAAATCTGTTCCACATTCCTTTCCCAGTTATAGATTCCAAAGCTGTTCCACATTCCCTTCCGACATAGATCCACATCTGTCACACATTCCCTTCCAGTCTATAGATCAAAGCTGTTCCATCATTCCCTTCCAGTTATAGAAACCGTCGCCAAATCTGTCCACATTCCGCCTTCCAGTCTCACTAGCGAATCCAAATCCATCGTCCTCCAAACATTCCCTCTCCAGTTCATAGATCAAATCTGCTATCCCAACAGTTCCCTTTCCACTATTATTAATCCAAAATCGTTTCCACACTTCACTTCCATGTTATAGCATCCAAATCTGTTCCACATTTCCCTCACACTATAGATCCAAATCTGTTCCACATTCCTTTTTCCAAGTTATTAGGATCCAAATCCTGTTCCACCATTCCCTTCAACTTCAATCAGATCCAAAGATTGTTTCCACATTCACCCTTCTCTCAAGTCTTATAGACTCAAATCCTTTCCACATTCCTCACCCTAGTCCTCTTATAAGATCCATCAATCTGTTCCACATTCCCCTCTCCACGTTATAGATCAAAAGCCATGTTCCACATTCCCTTCCAGTTATAGATCCAAATCTGGTTCCCACATTTCCCTTCCAGAGTTATAGATCCAAAGCGTTCACATTCCCTTCCAGTTATAGATCCAAATCTGTTCCACATTCCCTTCCAGTTATAGATCCAAAGCTGTTCCACATTCCCTTCCAGTTATAGATCCAAATCTGTTCCACATTCCCTTCCAGTTATAGATCCAAAGCTGTTCCACATTCCCTTCCAGTTATAGATCCAAATCTGTTCCACATTCCCTTCCAGTTATAGATCCAAATCTGTTCCACATTCCCTTCCACTTATAGATCCAAATCTGTTCCACATTCCCTTCCAGTTATAGATCCAAATCTGTTCCACATTCCCTTCCACTTATAGATCCAAAGTTGTTCCACGTTCCCTTCCACTTATAGATCCAAATCTGTTCCACATTCCCTTCCAGTTATAGATCCAAAGCTGTTCCACATTCCCTTCCAGACATAGATCCAAATCGTTTCCCACATTCCCTTCCAGTTATAGACCCAACCCCAAATATGTTCACAATTCCCTTCCAGTTATAGATCCAAATCTGTTCCACATTCCCTTCCAGTTATAGATCCAAAGCTGTTCCACATTCCCTTCCAGTTATAGATCCAAATCTGTTCCACATTCCCTTCCAGTTATAGATCCAAAGCTGTTCCACATTCCCTTCCAGTTATAGATCCAAATCTGTTCCACATTCCCTTCCAGTTATAGATCCAAAGCTGTTCCACATTCCCTTCCAGTTATAGATCCAAATCTGTTCCACATTCCCTTCCAGTTATAGATCCAAAGCTGTTCCACATTCCCTTCCAGTTATAGATCCAAATCTGTTCCACATTCCCTTCCAGATATAGATCCAAAGCTGTTCCACATTCCCTTCCAGTTATAGATCCAAAGCTGTTCCACATTCCCTTCCAGTTATAGATCCAAAGCTGTTCCACATTCCCTTCCAGTTATAGATCCAAATCTGTTCCACATTCCCTTCCAGTTATAGATCCAAAGCTGTTCCACATTCCCTTCCAGTTATAGATCCAAATCTGTTCCACATTCCCTTCCAGTTATAGATCCAAAGCTGTTCCACATTCCCTTCCAGTATAGATCCAAATCTGTCCCGTTCCCTTCAGTATAGATCAAAGCTGTTCCACATTCCTTTCCCAGTATAGAACCAATCTGTTCCACATTCCCTTCCAGTTATAGATCCAAAGCTGTTCCACATTCCCTTCCAGTTATAGATCCAAAGCTGTTCCACATTCCCTTCCAGACATAGATCCAAATCTGTTCCACATTCCCTTCCAGTTATAGATCCAAAGCTGTTCCACATTCCCTTCCAGTTATAGATCCAAAGCTGTTCCACATTCCCTCTTCCACTTATAGATCAAATCTTGTGCCACATTCCTCCAGTTATCAGATCCAAATCTGGTTCAACATTCCCTGCCAGGTATAGATCCCAAAGCTGTTCCACATTCCCTTCCAGTATAGATCCAAATCTTTCCACATTCCCTTTCAGTTATACACCAAATTGTTCCACATTCCCTTTAGTTATAGATCAAATCTGTTCCACAATTCCCTTCCAGTATAGATCCAAATCTGTTCCACATTCCCTTCCAGACATAGATCCAAATCTGTTCCACATTCCCTTCCAGTTATAGATCCAAAGCTGTTCCACATTCCCTTTCAGTTATAGATCCATATCTGTTCCACATTCCCTTCCAGTTATAGATCCATATCTGTTCCACATTCCCTTTCAGTTATAGATCCAAAGCTGTTCCACATTCCCTTTAGGTATAGATCCCAAAGCATGTTCCACATTCCCTTTCAGTTATAGATCCAAAGCTGTTCCACATTCCCTTCCAGACATAGATCCAAAGCTGTTCCACATTCCTTCCAGACATAAGATCCAAAATCTGTTTCCACATCTCTTCCAGTTATAGATTCAAACTGTTCCACCATTCCCTTCCAGTTTATAGAATCGAAAGCTGTTCCCATTTCCCTTACAGTTATAGATCCAAAGCTGTTCCCCCAGTCCGTTACAGTTATAGATCCAAAGCTGTTCCCCCATTCCCTTACAGTTATAGATCCAAAGCTGTTCCACATTCCCTTACAGTTATAGATCCAAAGCTGTTCCCCCATTCCCTTACAGTTATAGATCCAAAGCTGTTCCCCCATTCCCTTACAGTTATAGATCCAAAGCTGTTCCCCCATTCCCTTACAGTTATTAGATAAAGCTTTCCAACATTACCCTTCCAAAGTTATAGATCCAAGCTGTTCGCACATTCCCTTCCCAGTTATAGATCCAAGCTGTTCCACAGTCCTTCCAGATATTAGATCAAATCTTTGTTCCACATCCCTTTCCATTAAATAGATTCCAAAACTGTCCATTCCCTTCCCAGTTATAGATCCAAATCTGTTCCACATTCCCTTCCCAGTTAAAAAGATTCCCATAAGCCTGTTTCCACTTCCCCTTCCAGTTATAGCTCCAAAGCTGTTCCACATTTCCCTTCCAGTTATTTAGATCAAAGCTGTTCCACATTCCTTCCAAAGACATAGATCCAAAGCGTTTCAACAATTCCCCTTCCCAGTATAGATTCCAAAGCTGTTCCACATTCCCTTCCAGTTATAGATCCAAAGCTGTTCCCCCATTCCCTTACAGTTATAGATCCAAAGCTGTTCGCACATTCCCTTACAGTTATAGATCCAAAGCTGTTCCCCCATTGCCCTTTACGTTATAAGATCCAAAGCTGTTCCCCCATTCCTTAAAGTTAATAGATTCCCAAAGCCTGTTCCCGCATTCCCTTACCAGTTATAGATTCCAAAGCTGTTTCCCCCATTCCCTTAAAACAGTTTTTAGATCCAAAGCTGTTCCCCATTCCTTTAACCCAGTTAAGATCCAAAGCTTTTCCCCTTCCCTTACAGTTATAAGATCCAAAGCTGTTTCCACATTCCCTTCCAGTTATTAGATTCCAAGAGCGTTCCTTATTCCCTTCCCAGTTACAGATCCAAAGCTGTTTCCACATTCCTTACAGTTAAAGATCCAAAGCTGTTTCACCCCCATTCCTTCCCAGTTACAGATCCAAGCTGTTCCAACTCCCTTCAGTTAACAGAT
Organism: Macrobrachium nipponense; assembly: GCF_015104395.2. NCBI lineage: Eukaryota > Metazoa > Arthropoda > Malacostraca > Decapoda > Palaemonidae > Macrobrachium > Macrobrachium nipponense. Next base: position 6,981,515 of record NC_087218.1, read on the forward strand.
TCCAAAGCTTGTTTCCACCCCCATTCCCTTCCCAGTTAACAGATTCCAAAGCTGTTCCACATTCCCTTTCCAGTTACAGATCCAAAGCTGTTTTCCACATTCTTTCCAAGTTAAAGATCTTAAAGCCCTGTTCCACATTCCCTTCCCCAGTTTACAAGATCCAAAGCTGTTCCACATTCCCCTTCCAGAATAGATTACCAAAAGCTGTTCCACCCCATTCCCTTCCCAGTTACAGATCAAAGCTGTTCCACATTCCTTCAGACCAGATACCAAAAGCCTGTTCCACCCCCATCCCTTCCCAGTTAATTAAGATCAAAGCTGTTCCACATTCCTTCCAGTTACAGAATCCAAAGCTGTTTCCAACCCCATTCCCTTCCCAGTTTAAAGATCAAAGCTTTCCACATTCCCTTCAGTTACAGATCCAAAGCTGTTCCACATTCCCTTCCAGTTACAGATCAAAGCTGTTCACCATTCCCTTCCAAAGTTTACAGATTCCAAGCCTGTTCACATTCCGCTTCCCAGTTAGTTTCCAAAAGCTGTTTTCCACATTCCTTCCAGTTAAAAGATCCAAAGCTGTTCCACATTCCCTTCCAGTTACAGATTCCAAAGCCCTGTTCCACATTCCCTTCCAGTTTACAAAGATCCAAAGCAGGGGGGGGGGGGGTGGGTGGGGGGGGGGGGGGGGGGGGGGGGGTGTTCCACATTCCCCTTCCCAGAATAGATTACCAAAGCTCTGTTCCACAAAATTCCCTCCAGTTATAGATCCAAAAGCCTGTTTCCACCATTCCCTTCCAAGTTACCCAGATTCCAAAGCTGTGTTCCACCACATTCCCTTCCAGTTAAAGATTCCAAAAGCTGTTTCCACATTCCCTTTCCAGTTTACAAGATCCAAAGCTGTTTCCAATCATTCCCTTCCAGTTACAGATCCAAAAGCTGTTCCACATTCCCTTCCAAAGTTTAACAGATCCAAAGCGTTCCAACAATTCCCTTTCCAGTTAAAGATCCAAAAGCTGTTCCACATTCCTTCCATTACAGATCAAAAAGCTGTTCCACATTCCCTTCCAGTTACAGATTCCACCAGCTGTTCCACATTCCCTTCCAGACATAGATACCAAAAGTGTTCCACATTCCCTCCTAGTTATAGATTCCAAAGCTGTTCCACTTCCCTTTCCAGTTACAGAAATTCAAGCTGTTCCACATTCCCTTCCACGTTACAGATCCAAAGCTGTTCCACATTCCCTTCCGTTACCCAGATTCCAAAGCTGTTCACATTCCCTTCCAGTTCAGATCCAAAGCTGTTCCACCATTTCCCCTTCCAGTTCCAGATCCAAAGCTGTCACATCCCTTTTTTCCAGTTAAAGATCCAAAGCTGTTCCCCATTCCCCTTCCAGTTACAATCCAAACGCTGTTCCACCATTCCCTTCCAGTTACCCAGATTCCATAGTGTTCACATTCCCTTCCAGACATAGATAGCCAAAGCTGTTCCACCATTCCCTTCAGTTATAGAATTCCACAAGCCCTGTTCCACCATTCCCTTCCGTTACAGATCCAAAGCTGTTCCCACAATCCTTTTCCCTTCCGTTAAAGATCCAAAGCTGTTTCCCACATTCCTTCCAGTTTACAGATCCCAAAAGCTGTTCAATTCCCTTCCAGTTACAGATCCAAAGCTGTTCCCACATTCCTTCCGTTACAGATCCAAAGTGTTCCATTCCCTTCCAGTTATAGATCCAAAGGCCTTGTTCCACATTACCCTCCAGAACATTAGATCATCTGTTCCACATCCTCCAAAGTTATGTAAAGCTCCAAAGCTTTCCAACCCCCATTCCTTCAGTTATAAGATTCAAATATGTTCCAAACCCCCATTCCCTTCCAGTTAAAGATCCCAAAGCTGTCCACATTCCCTTACCAGTTACCAGATCCAAAGCTGTCCCACCCATCCATTCCAAAGTTTATAGAAGCCAAAAGCTGTTGCCACCGTGATTCCCAGAACATAAGATTCCATTCTGTTCCACATTCCCTTCCAGTTATAGATCCAAAGCTGTTCCACATTCCCCTCCAAAGTTTATTAGACCCAGCTGTCCCCCATTCCCTTACAAAGTTAATTAGATCCAAAGCTGCCCTCCACATTCAACTTACAGTTATAGATCCAAAGCTGTTCCCCATTCCCTACAAAGTTATAAAGATCCAAAGCGTTCATTCCCTTACAGTTATAGATCCAAAGCTGTTCCACATTCCCTTACAGTTATAGATCCAAAGCTGTTCCCCCATTCCCTTACAGTTATAGATCCAAAGCTGTTCCCCCATTCCCTTACAGTTATAGATCCAAAGCTGTTCCCCCATTCCCTTACAGTTGTAGAAACCAAACGCTGTTCCACAAATTCACCCTTCCAGTTAAAATAAAGGATCAGTGGTTTCTTATCCCTTCCAGTTACAGAATCCAAAAAGCGTTTCCACCCTTTCCCTTACAAAGTTGTAAAGATCCAAAGTGTTCACCCTTCCCATTACCAGTTACAGATCCAAAGCTGTTCCAACATTCCCTTCCAGTTACAGATCCAAAGCTGTTCCCACATTCCCTTTCCAGTTACCGATCCAAAAAGCTGTTCCACCTTCCCTTCCAGACAGATCCCAAAGGCCGTTCCACCAAATCACCCTTCCAGTTAAAGATCCAAAGCTGTTCCACATTCCCTTCCAGTTACAGATCCAAAGCTGTTCCACATTCCCTTCCAGTTACAGATCCAAAGCTGTTCCACATTCCCTTCCAGAAAACAATAGATAACCAAAGCGTTCCACATTCCCTCCTCCAAAGTTATTAGAAATCCAAAGGCTGTTCCAACATTCCCTTTACAAGTTAAACCATCCAGCCTGTTCCACATTCCCTTCCGGTTACAGATCCAAAGCTGTTCCACATCCCTTTCCAGTTACCAGATCCAAAAGCTTGTTCCCATTCCCTCCAAAGCTTAAAAGATGCCAAAGCCGTTTTTTTCCCCCCCCCCCCTCAAAAAACCATTCCCTTCAAGTACCCGATTCAACCCCAAGCTGTTCCACATTCCCTTCCAGTTACAGATCCAAAGCTGTTCCACATTCCCTTCCAGTTAAAGATCCAAAGCTGTTACAATTCCCTCCAAAGTTACCATTATCAAAGCTGTTCCACATTCCCTTCCCGTTACAGGATCCAAAGTGTTCCACATTTCCCTTCCAGACAATAAAGTTACCATCTGTTCCACCATTCCCTTCAAAGGTTATTGAGATCCAAAGCTGTTCCACATTCCCTCCAGTTTACAGATCCAAAGCTGTTCCACATTCCCTTCAGTTAAGATTTCCAAAGCTGTTCCATTCCCTTCCAGTTACAGATCCAAAGCTGTTCCACATTCCCTTCCAGTTACAGATCCAAAGCTGTTCCACATTCCCTTCCAGACATAGATCCAAAGCTGTTCCACATTCCCTTCCAGTTATAGATCCAAAGCTGTTCCACATTCCCTTCAGTTACCCAAAGAATTCAGCTGTTCCACATCCCTTCCGTAGATCCAAAGCTTGCTCCACATTCCCTTCAGTTATAGATCCAAGCTGTTCCACATTCCCTTCAGTTATAGATCAAAGCTGTTACCCCATTCCCTCAAAGAACCATAGATTCCCACCAGTTCCCATTCCCTTCCAGTTATAGATCCAAAGCTGTTCCAGATTCCCTTCCAGACATAGATCCAAAGCTGTTCCAGATTCCCTTCCAGACATAGATCCAAAGCTGTTCCACATTCCCTTCCAGACATAGATCCAAAGCTGTTCCACATTCCCTTCCAGACATAGATACAAAGCTGCTCCCCACTTCCTTCCAGTTACAGAGACTGAACGCCGTTTTGAAAGCCTACACAATAACCCCCCATTTTAGCAATCCTAATGACTTAACGGTTCTGGTTGAAAGGAACGCAGCCATGGGGGAGAAAACAGAAAACGGCGACTGCCAATCACACGCACAACGGCACGAAGAGATCGAATGCACCAAGCAATTATTATATTATTATGAGAGAGACGCGGAAGGTAATGATGCGCCATCACCATCGGAGGAAAAAGCAAATAACAGGAAACGGGGAACTTTTATAACAATAACATTTCCTTCTATCCTTCGAAAGGGAATCGACTCCCAAGCCAATTAGTTTCACGAGTGTAGGTGTGGTGGTGGTGGTGGTGGATGGTGGTGGTGGGGGGGGGGGGGAGGGGGGGGGGGGGGGGGGGGGATTCCTGACAATGCTGGTCGGGGCTCTACGCTCTTATCGTCCTGGCCTATTTGCGACCAAAAAAAAAAAAAAAAAAAACCAAAAAAAAAAAAAGATGAGAGAGAGAGAGAATGTAAATCTGATCTAATCTGACCGAGAACACCTTAATGATGCTAATTAAACTCGGGATTACTGTGTACTACTTTGAGAAAAAGCGGAATAGGAACCAACCGCCCCCCCCCCCCCCTTTCCCCGGCTTTAAGAGACCTAATCGTGCGTGACCTGAGATTTCGCAAATGGAGGATCAAGAAAAACATTCAAACAACTAAACAATTCGCGGAAGCTTCTTCGTCGCAATCGAGTTTTCTGTATAAAATTCTCAGCCGTGGCCCATGAAACTTACAATATCGGCCCTGTGGTGGCCTGAGTTCCTGGTACCTATAGCGATGCCAGACGCTCGATCATGGCTAACTACTGATGCTGGAGGGCTGCAATTTGCTATGTTTGATGACTGGAGGGTGGATGATCAAAATACCAATTTGCAGCCCTCTAGCCTCGATAGTTTTTATTTAAGGTCAAAGTTAGCCATGGTCGTGCGTCTGGCATCGCTATGGGTACCTACAACACAGGCCAGAAGAGAGTGGACGGACAGACAAATAGGCTTCAAAGGTGAAACAATTGTTATGAGAAGGTGGATTGCTAGATAAGAAAGAGAATATGAACGGAGGTACAGTAAAAGGAATTAAAGGGGTTGCAGCTATGGGCCGAAGGGACGCTGCAAAGAATGCAAAGTAATACCTACAGTGCCCAACATGAGGTGCACTGACGAAACTCTCCCTCATACAAGGAAGTTAGCTAAGTGGCACAATCATTATGTTCCCTGACACACAGATAGGTACACACATCTCAGGTACACTCTATACTTCAATTCATTGCGTACATTAACACAAACACTTATAGAGTTTTTACGTTGGATGGAACCAGTGGTTATTCAGCAACGGGACCAGCTGCTTTACAAGACTTCCGAACCACGTCGAGAGTGAACTTCTGCCACCAGAAACACACATCTCTCACACCTCAATGGAATGCCCGAGAATCGAACTCGCGGCCACCGAAGTGGCACGCCAACACCATACCGACCACGCCACTGAGGCGCGTGTGAGTGAACGCAAACGCGTGCAACGCGTACATTCCAACGTACACCTGAGCGTCGTTTACCTACACATATCAACGGGATGATAAAGAAACGTTTAAGAACAAAACAAAAATGAGCGAAGTTGGCCAACCACGGAAGTGAAACTCAAGATGGCAACAACGCAACAAAAGCAGTAGTCACGGGATTGTGGTAACACTGCAAGCAAGAAGCTCTGGACATTCTT
>NC_087218.1:6989601-7039064 GCF_015104395.2 Macrobrachium nipponense
ACAATAATGGCGGTAGTGCCGGAGGGGAAAAAATGTGTATACAAAATAGCAGTGAATCAAATAAATGGAAAACTCCGGCAACCTCCCAATTTCCTACATCCGAACACACGTAAAAGTTGGCAAGACTTATACTCTAATGCGATAACAATGCCAGAAACCTCTCCTTCATTTCCACCCATCTTAAGGAAAGCAGGGAGGGGGAAAAAACTATCGACCTCTTTCCACCTTTCCTTCATTTCCGTGCTAACTCTTGCCTTCCCACCAATCATCCAAAATAGTAACAACATTTTCCCCAATTTCCTTCGGGGGCCTCAACTTCGACTTCGAAAATGTAATTGCGGTTAAACTTTTGTCGTTGCTTTACGGAGTCTTCACGATCTCCCCCCCCCCCCCCCACCCTCACTCCCTCCACCCACCCAACCTCACCCACAACACACTCCGACTGATCTTCCCTTTCCCCAACTCAAGACGAAGTCCATTATCAGCGAACACCGTCGCGTTTATTGAGTTTCCCCTGTGCTTTCGAAGCGCATTCATCCCTTATCGCGGTTTCTGATTGATACCGACATTTTGAGGAAGACGATTTTTTCTTATGGCGTCATTGTGAGGCATGCAAAGAGCGATGTTGTTTTAATGCAAATAAAGTAATATCCTGTATACCGCGCACCTTGCAGAAGCATGCCATACAAACTTCAATAATCATATAAAAACATCGACAACACAGACATAACATACATATAGAATGCAATATTGTTAGCAAATGAATGGACGAGAGAGAGAGAGAGAGAGAGAGAGAGAGAGAGAGAGAGAGAGAGAGAGAGAGAGAGAGAATCAAACACTTTATAATGCTGTACGGATATTAGAAACGTTCACTAACACATCGTTGTAACAAAGTAGGTACCTAAACATTTATATACAGTTAACTTAGTGAACTCTCGTGCTTAGCAAGCCATCTCCTTTTCCATTTCCCTTTTTCTATGACCATCTGGATCTTAAAGATCATGTTTCAAGTATTTAACTCTGTAGTCATTTCTACCTGAATCAGATGATCTGGCTTCCTTTGTCAAAGACCCCCCCAAATTGGCACTCATAGGGATTAGCCATTTTCAAGTGTTCTCACCTAACAAGCTACTTTTGACACTGACAAGGAACAGGCTAACACAAAGTGTCAGGCTAACAATCTCGCATTTTCCTACCAATTTGAAGTCCTGAGAGAGAGAGATAAAAAAACAATAGATTTAAACTAATTCATCAAAATCCTCGATATTTCCTTTTCCATCACCACAAAACTATGCGACACAACGACGTATCTCGACTAATGATGTAATGATTATGCATGGAATGCACCTGATATCTAAGCAACATTCTTTTGCGTTCACGAATCAGCTATAGAGTCAATCTCGCGGGAAAGTGCTGGTTACATTCACTACAGATAATATACACAAATGCAATTAACCTCGGTTCCAAAATGGCAACAGACTTGTATCGGCATCGGCAGTTACAACTTGTATAGGTTATTCATAAATTCCCCCCCATGAAACCCAGACATAATTGAAACGATGCTCTTCGGGTGCTGACATAGTTTTTATTCTTACGTAACACTACTCCCAGTTAGTTTTTATTCTCATGGAACACTACTCCCAGTCAAGTTTTTATTCTTACGTAACACTACTCCCAGTTAGTTTTTATTCTTGTGTAACACTACTCCCAGTTTTTATTCTTGCATAACACTACTCCCAGTTAGTTTTTATTCTTACGTAACTCTACTCCCAGTTAGTTATTGGCGAACAGTACGTGAATAACTAATACATCTCGTAGTTGGACTTCGAAAGCTGGAAACTCGTCTGTGTGGGAGTATAATAAGAGTCACGACCCAGCACCGAGCAGTATTAAAAACAATAAAGTGGAATATGGAACAATTATACAGGGTGTCCATAAAGTCCCAGTACCACTACATGTATTTATGTCTTGTAATGGTACTGGGACTTTATGGACACCCTGTAGGTTTCATGAGGCATAAGAACTCTATGGCTAAACCAGGATCTCTGGATCCTGGGCGAAACTGTAGAACAAAGCAAAGGATTGGTTCTCCAAGCTCGCTCCCACTTTGCTGTCACTCTTTGGTGCTTTTCGCTGGAAAAAAAAAATCTGTTAATAATCTGCATGCCTACAATGTTACACTTCTATCGTTCGCCTTGTAATGTCTATCTTTCTGGTGACAAAACTCCAGTAAGATTCTGGTTGCGTTTATCCACAGATTTTCTACTGCTCCCGAGTTCACTATTCTTCAGGCTCTTTGAATGTTATATGTATAAATTATAACATTATATATATATATATATATATATATATATATATATTATATATATATATAATATATATATATATATATTCTTCCGACTCTTTAAATATTGCATGTATAAATTTAACTATATATATATATATATATATATATATATATATATATATATATAGTATATATATATATTTTAGATAAAATTTATACATGCAACAATTAGTAGAAAAAATACATATAATATATGTTTGCGTGTACGAGAGAGAGGAAAGGACAGGAAGTGTGTTTCAAGCTGAATGCAAACAGAGCGCGAGTGCATACAAGAATAGTGCATTTCCAAAAAAAAAAAAAAAAAAAAAAAAAAACAAAAAAAAAAAAAAAAAAAAAAAAAAAAACGCCAGATCTTTCATCACGGGAAAAAATCCGATGGGTTGCCAAGATACGGGTTACACCAAAGTGGGGTCCACTAACACGCGCTGCTTGTGACCGGGATTCGCAAAATATTTGATCTTGGGAGTTAAAATTCCATCAGACAAGTCTCCACTAATAAACCCCGTGTGTTTCTTTGATACTGGGGAAGTACAAACACAGACAGAGCAAAAGCGTCGGCGCTGACGGGGAAAACAATCTATTTAAGTTTCTCAAAAAATAATCGCGAATGAGTAAAAATGCCCGATGTTAAAGATATCAAAGAATCCTTTAAACTTTGCAATTTGCTGGTATTACATGACGACATCAAATAACGCTCGTCTCTGTATGAAACGGGTTGCGGCACATGTAGGCGCTAAATAACGCGGAATGCAAAACTGCGAAGACCAGGCCAGGCCAGGCCAGATGCACATGTTGTGCGAATGCAGATTCCAAGTAGATCGTTCATCAAAGCAAACGGTTGTGCAACGTGCACTGGTGTTGGTTGGGTCTGTCATCACAAATGAAAGGTTTAAAAAATAAGGAAACCACCCATCGGTTTTCGTGTTCAAAAAAAAAAAAAAAAATCAGACGAATTCATTTCTACCTCCGTTAGCATAATTATGCATCCAAGCTCACCGCCATTTCCTGGATGGACTGAATGATCGATTCCTGGGACATGGTGTCACAAACTGAGATAGTGTCACAAACTGAGACGGTGTCACAAACTGTGATGGTTCACAAACTGAGATAGTGTCACAAACTGAGATAGTGTCACAAACTTGAGATGGTGTCACAAACTGAGATAGTATCACAAACTGACATAGTCACAAACTGAGATGGTGTCACAAACTGAGTGTCACAAACTGAGATAGTCACAGACTGAGATGATGTCACAAACTGAGACTGCCACAAACTGAGATGGTGTCACAAACTTGAGATAGTGTAACAAACTGAGATGGTGTCACAAACTGAGATGATGTCACAAACTGAGATAGTGTCACAAAATGCAATGGTGTCACAAACTGGGACAGTGTCACAAACTTGAGATAGCATCACAAACTCAGATGGTGTCACAAACTGAGATAGTCACAGACAGATAGTGTCACAAACTGAGATGGTGTCACAAACTTGAGATGGTGTCACAAACTTAGATAGTGTCACAAACTGAGATGGTGTCACATACTGAGACTGTCACAAACTGAGATGGTGTCACAAACTGAGATAGTGTTGCCAACTTGAGATGGTGTCACAAACTGAGATGGTGTCACAAACTGAGATAGTGTTGCCAACTTGAGATGGTGTCACAAACTGAAATGGTATCACAAACTGAGATGGTGTCACAAACTTGAGATGGCGTCACAAACTGAGATACTCACAAACTGAGATGGTGTCACAAACTTAGATAGTGTCACAAACTGAGACGGTGTCACAAGCTGAAACAGTGTCACAAACTGAGATGGTGTCTCAACTGAAGTGGTTGACATGAAGAAAAAGAAGATTTGCATTTCGCTCTCGGGATGTTAAGGACACTCTGGATCATCTTGATAGCTGCGGTGGCAAAGATCTGGTGCACACGGTTTCTTCCCTTTGTTATCTTAAAAGATCTCTGTCGAGACGTTGTTTGACAAAATCAAGAAGTACCACATTGATGTCACAATCAGGACCCACTCTGAGTTGGTCCTGGTCACAATATCATTAGACAACAGTGCAGACGAGAAAGAAAGAGTTAAAAAGGGATAAGTATCAAGACCTGAAAAAAAAAGATATAAGAAGGATATGGAATATGCCAGTGGATATTGTACCAATAATCATAGGAACACTAGGCACCATCCCAAGATCCCCGAAAAGGAATGTGGGAAAACTAGATGCTCAAGTAGCTCCAGGACTCATGCAAAAGAGTGTGATACTAGAAGACAGCGTACATAGTAAGAAAAGTGATGGACTCCTAAAGAAGCAGGATGCAACCCGGAAACCCACACTATAAAAATTACCCAGTCAAACAGGACTGTGATAGACTATATATATATATATATATATATATATATATATATATATATATATATATATATATATATATATATATATATATATATGAAAACTCTTTCTATCTGAAATATGTCAAAAACAGTACACATTAGAAAAATATAATTCACATGTCGAAATTTCAAAAGGCAAAACAGGGGCCAAAGGTCGTCGTACCTGAAAAAAAAATAAAAGAAAGAAATAAAAGAAAGTCATTTCATGAGAAGTTGCTAATGATGAAGAATCTTTCCATAAACCGGGAGGAGCAATGCAACAACTCCAGAGGACCCCCTCCCTCCCACTCGCGTCAGGCTGATTCGAACAGAATTCATAATGAAGGTTATAAATACATTATGGTTTGGTGTCGACGTCTGGCTGGCGAGCAAGAATTCCAATGAAGATGGAGATGGATGGCTGATGGGCAATCATCATCCAGGGTATAAAAAGGCTCCTTCGGGACTTCTCCTCCTGCAGTCTCTCGCACAGAACCATCAAAGTTACAAGATGTCTATTAACATTTCGGAACTCTCCTCGATAGTGACCCCCCCAAAAAAGTTTTAACCCGATACGTGTCCACCCTTGCGGAGTGTTCAGTACAACCCAGCTGGGCATGACCGTAAAAACATAAAACAAAAGAGTGTCAATATCATTAAGATAATGACCCCCAAGAAATATTAGTCCTAAATAACGACTCCCCAAACCCTTGTGGGGGGGGGGGGGTCACTATCTAGGAAAAATCCATCATTTCTCAACAGATGTTGATGAAAACTTCAAATCAAACCAGCACCTCCTAACAGGCACCCAACAGAATCAAGCCAAGAATAGGGATAGGTATAGTTGTGTGCCTCCTACACTCTTAGGTCTAACACTTATTCAATGTTAAGTTAAACGTCAAAGGTACCGAAGGTGTATGCTCTACAGTGATGACATCATTTTTAAGGCAGAAACTAGAGATGAGCTAGAGAAAGCAAGATAGGTGGAGATATGTGTTGGATGCATTGCATGATACGAATAAAGATGTTAATTAAAGAATTCACACCAGATGGAATCCATGCAGGGAAGTATTAGGCATACCTGAGACATAAGAGTCACTGGGATACAGGGCAACTTGCATAAGCTGTTGCTGAGACTTGCTACTGCATGGGCTAAAAGTGGTACTACTGAAGAAAAAAAAGAACAAAAGAAATTAGGCAAAACAGAACGACGAAGTGGAGTGACAAAAACTCATATGAAGCGAATACACCAGGGGATCAGCAAAAACCAATGAGGTGTGTCAAAAAATGCCAAATTTAGTCAACACTGAGATGGTTTGGGCACCTGATGAGAAGGGGAGATGTCGAGCAATATGTGAGAGGAGAGATAATGGAGATGGAAGAAGCTAGGGACAAAAAGGAGAGGATTTCCTACGAGAAGATGCCTGTATAGACTGCATTCAAGAAGAACCGACACAAGATTGAAACGGAGAAGATGAATTACAAACAGCAATCCCTATTCCAGATTAAGTTGGGAAATATTCCTATATCTGGATATAAATGTTATCAGAATCTGACCTACCCAGGACCTCTGAATTTGTCACTGTGATATCAAGTGGCAACGAAAGGCATAAAGTTTCTTGAGCTGACGTGCAAATATGGGCCACCACTCCAACACCAGTTGCAGTTAAATTCAACAAGTAGTCTATAAGACTCACTAAAAGAAATGACTAAGCAATGTATGCAGACTTAAATAGTAATCCCTTGTTTATCCAGACTATTGCATCTAAGGCCATGCAAGACATTAAAAATGTCTGGAAATCATGAAAAATATACCCTATGGAAGTAATACGGTAACTCCATACCCTTGCTTTCCCTACTTTGTCAAACTATACGTTTCTACCCTTTCCCCTTATTTTCTAAAAAGATATTACATACATATGCTTATGAACAACACATTGTGATAGTCTACCAAGAGTACAAAACACAAGCATACTGTGCTTATGTAAAACTGTAAGTTCATACTTTTATTTTCCTATTTGGACCCTTAGAAATACATCTTCACAAAATGAAAAATCAAGAGATTCCTGCTTCAACTCACCAGCAGAATTCCAGCAATTATCTCGCTGTAAGAAAATACATAGTTAGAATCAAGGATTACCTACATCATCATCCAGCCACTCTTGTACACGATCCTTGGGAATTTCTTTGCCTCTTTTTCAAGTCGGTCAGGCTTTCTTCCTCCTTCAGGATATGGTTACAACCATGCTCCAAGGTCTGTCTGTACTGTGACAAACTTTCAAACATCTGTGAAGTTGTACCTGGCAGACTTCAGCAAATACGTTCACAGACTCTCTAGAATTCATTCTCTCATATATCCAAAGATTGCTCCTTCATGTCCTTGAGTCATCGAGTCATCATTTCCTAAAACAGCTTCCTTTGGCATACCTATTACAACAATAACACCCTGGTCTATTGGTTGAAGAGCGCAGTCATTTTAGGTAACAAAAACATGACCCGAATATCAACTTTGTAACAAACCAACTGGGCTGTGGTAGGATGCACAAGCATACTGTCAACAAGAAGTAAAACCTTCACCCAATGCCAAGGTCCAGTGTCTGATGACATATAACTTTACAAACGTGATTACCAAATCAATCAGAAATTACCTTGGAGGTAACCAAGTCTTTACTGAGTGATCGATCCCAAGTCACTGGTTGAGTATCCCATCAACCCATATAGGGGAACATGATTGGTTTGCACCAATGGCTACCAGAAGCATTTGCACATAATATATATCAGACATCCATTGCTTTGAAAGCTTTCTACCTGATAAATTCTTCTCCTTCCTGTCAGTCAAGGTGTTTGCGGGCAAGGAACAAGAGCATTGTGAATTTGACCCAAATTACAACCATCCCTCCTCATCAAGTCTTTAAGTCTGACAAAAGCTGAAATTCCTATATTCCTTCCTTGGAGGCATCCAAGGAATCGCCATTTAAGTCTTCTTGTTGGAAGGCCCATGTCGAACTTTGGACTGGAACAGCCAACCCTCAGATGCCCTCACATCTGCACCCCCCATGGGAGACATACTAACTTCAAAGCAGAAGCCTTCAGTTCAGCACCCCAGATGTGTCAGCTGTACAATGCTGACAAAACCAGTTCAAGGTTTATTGTTCAATTTCCTAAAGGCCTTCCACAGGCCATGTGCACACATTCAGCATTATAAAGTTGAAAGGCACAATGGTGCATAACACCTCAACAGATTAAAAGTAAATAACAAAAAAAATTTTAGATAGGTAATTTTTAAGTGGGGGAGGGAGAGTTATCAAAGCATAATTTACAAGATTTTTTTTATAGTTCCCTCTAGCACTATTTCCCTGTTGCATTTCAAGAATGGAGGAAAGCTTAATTTTTCTCTTATTCTCAAGAATCTTGGACTGATGTACATGAATTTCATACATAAGTTTACTTTTAAGATACAATTGCTAAGTGGAATTTGGTCAATTCCAAGGTTGAAAGTATTTCAATTATGGTTTTCATAAAGATTTTGACATCTGTTTTTCCATTCTAGATATTTTCAACCAATCAACCCTGAAAAAACCTGCGAATATGTACTTAAAACCCCTCTAAAAATGCTTAAAACGCCTATTTTGATGGTTTAAAATAAACAATGCTTATAACCTGAGTATTTTAATAGTTTAATCACAAAAACCACATTTAGCCATGAAAATGGTAAGAAAATAGAGTACAGGCGGTCCGCGGGTTATGACGGGGGTTCCGTTCTTGAGACGCGTCGTAAGCCAAAAATCGTTGCAAGCCGGAACATCGTCAAAAATCCTAAGAAAGCCTTACTTTTAAAGCTTTGGGTGCATTGAAAACTATGTAAACTGCATTCTTATGGCATTTTTCATCAAAAATAACTTCAAATATTGATTATTTTGCATTTTTGGTGTCATATTTCATCTCCCAGATGAGCGTTGTAGGCGTCGTAACCCTGGAACGTGTCATAACCCTGGAAATAACGTCTATTGACAAGCGTCGTAACCTCGGAATGTCGTAAGCTGACACCGTCATAACCCAGGGACTGCCTGTAATCAGTGAATATTTCTCAGTGAAAAATACCGTGTATATGCGAATTTTCAGCAAATATGTAATGTGTACAGTATATGTTCCACAGAGAAATCCGCAAATCAGCGAGTCCGCGAATCTGGAACGACAAATAGGTGGTGTTAAACTGTAACATCAATCCCTGGTGATGCAGTGTGAATGCCATAAATATAGAGCCGAGAACAAATACGGCAGTTAAAATACTTATTACTCAGTATTTTAACTGCAGAACTTGTAAAACCACTGGCCACTGCATCATGGAGCCCCCTTTAACAATATAGTGTCCTTGGAATTGGTAATGTCATGGAAAATTTTCCTTAGAAGGGCATACGTTACACTGACCTATACACATCACTATTCTTTCTCAAACTTAGTTGGTGTCATCAGAAAACTACAATAGCTTAATTTCCATCATGCTAAAAGCTACTAATGCACAATACGTACCAGGAAAAAGCGTCAGGGTTGCCACCATGAATAATAAGCATCACAAAGATACTCAGGATGGTTCAGCAAATCTCACCCCCCTCTCTGTACACTTCACTTTAATGATTTGCATTCCAGGTTAGGTTAGGTAGGGGAGGGGGGGGGGGGGGGTTGAGGTCCAGCGAGGGTAAAGATACCACTGTCCTTTGTGATCAGGCAAACCACAAATACAAAACAAGTGAAATACAGGGATGACCACTAACATCCCATGATATTCATTGGGTAGAGGGACCAGGGAGCAAGGTATAACCAAACCAAGCAGGTAAAGACCTAGTATCCTAGGTTTGGTTAAGTGTACTGGCTCCAGTCATGTTAAAACCCTATTGTTCATTTTGATTTACAGTGGCCCAAGTTAAGTCAGAAGGGGGTTGGGGCGGGGGCCGAAAAGGTGAGAGCTACCAAACCTAGAAAGGACTTAGTACCCTAGGTTAGATGAGGTCAGAATACATCCCTGTGTTTCCCTAATTTGGTTTATCCCCCCAACTATAAGTTTCCCACTGTGGTTCCCCACAATTACAGGATATAGTAGAGGGTAAAAGCTCTTACATTGTGAATTTTATACTAAAATCAACTTCAGAAATGCACTAAAACAGAGGAAAATCATATTTTCAACTCTGAAATACATTTAGTTTAGTGCATGTCCTGGTTCTCACCAATTGCCAACCAGGACAGGTTACTGCCTTTTTCTTTCCTGGGGGGGGGTGGGGGGGTGGGGCGGGTAGGCCAAGGAACATCACCCTAAATGAGATTAGGTAAGTAAGATCTGGTTAGGTCAGGAGACATGGTATTACAGGAAAGATTAGGTTTATTTATGTATGATAAACCTGTCCTGGTCGATGACTGGCGGAAACCAGGGTACATAAATTGGTTTAAATGAGTAATTTTCTGGCAAAAAATTATACAAAAGACAACTTCAACATCTTTACCTTAACTTCCTCTACACTAGATAAACTAAATTCAGGAGATTAACCAAGATTTTCGGTGTATCTATAATATCTAAACCTGGAGTGAAACATTCCTACTATGCTTTTGATCACAATTAAGATTTAACGAGAGCTCTACAAGCTCTTGGGACTGTAAGTACTTAAATTTTTTACCAGCCTATCAATCATCATTTAAATTTTACTTACGGTGCTGCATACACTGTCCTACCTAAGGCATCATGAGATACATAACTTATACATATTTCCCATCTATACTAAACTCTTGATGTGGCAGCAGAAACACAGTAATATCCTCTGGATGAGATTAGCTACTTAATTTTTTGGATATAACTATGGAACAGTTCCACAAAGGGTATTACCTTGGAGATTAACTTTTTCTGTAATATTTTGGCTGATTATGAAGAATTTACTATTATTTTTTGTTGGTTGTCTGTAATTATTGTGTAATTAACCTCAGAACTGGTATGTTATTGTATACTGGGCATCCTGGAGTGCTGTTGCACATAGGCTACATAGCTGGACATCCTGGAATGCCGTCGCACATACACAGCTGGACATCCTGGAATGCCGTCGCACACACACAGCTGGACATCCTGGAATGCCGTCGCACACACACAGCTGGACATCCTGGAATGCCGTCGCACACGCACAGCTGGACATCCTGGAATGCCGTCGCACACGCACAGCTGGACATCCTGGAATGCCGTCGCACACGCACAGCTGGACATCCTGGAATGCCGTCGCACACACACAGCTGGACATCCTGGAATGCCGTCGCACACACACAGCTGGACATCCTGGTGGAATGCCGTCGCAACACACACAGCTGGACATCCTGGAATGCCGTCGCACACGCACAGCTGGACATCCTGGAATGCCGTCGCACACGCACAGCTGGACATCCTGGAATGCCGTCGCACACACACAGCTGGACATCCTGGAATGCCGTCGCACACACACAGCTGGACATCCTGGAATGCCGTCGCACATGCACAGATGGACATCCTGGAATGTTGTCGGCCGCACAGGCACAGTGTTATGGGGGGGGGGGGGGGGGGGCTTTTGGTAATAGGTGAGGATTTCCTCCACTGGGGGTTGCTGCCTAAGTAACATGGCCTCCTAAGTTAGGTTAGGTTAAAGTTAACAAGTAACAGGAAAATTAATTAGCCTACCAAGGTAATACTACTAGTCCGTGCGGAGCTGTAACGTAATTTTACTTTTGTTTAATGTTTAATAGTACTATTTCACAACGAAATCTACGGCCATGTTTATTCAAACAATAAGAAACTAAGAAAGCATTTTCTCAACACTACGATATCTACGGTCTTGTTTATTCAAACAATAAGTAAATAAGGATTTTCTCTACGCTACGAATACCTATACCTAGGCAAATGATAACATGGTCTAGGCCTAGTTTAAATTATACTTACTTCGCCAATAAAATACGGGACCACAGCTTTCTTCGCTCCACAGCTATATTACATAATTGGCCCTAAAGGAATAGACCAAAAGCAAACTATATTAAGCTACCCTCGCCAAACAGCCTACGGGCCTAGGCCTATGGATTTCAGGTATGTGACTGATACGCTGTACCTAGGTAATAGGTAGGTAACATATTTACACTTACCGTACGTCTCGGCTTGCTGGAAAAAGACGGTTCTTCTGGTCACATCAGTAACACTGGGATAATGAACACTCGCACATTTACAACATAATTACTATCGGTTAATCTGTAACTAATTACGTTAAGGAAATAATGTAAGGTAAAGGTAATTATCAGCAACAATACGCGGCGGTGGGTGAGTGGTTCGTTGGAGGCAGATGCATTCAATGCACTGTCATCATATTGGCATAATTTGTTGCTGATGTTCCTCAAGTTTCAGTTATTGTCTCGTTTACAGACTAATAATCTAGTGTTATTTTACATAGACAGTATTATTTTCTAGTACAAATTAATGATACAGTAGCCGAATTAGGAAGGAAATATACAACATACAAAAACTTTTTTAACACATGGTTTTGATGAAATCATTAAGTCTTCTAAAAAGATCATCCTAATTTGAAATACCGGAATTTTAGATATTCGGCTAAAGTATTCTGCCCATTTCTGTTTGTAGTGGTTATGGCTGTTTTGAATTAAAGGAATATGCTTGAGAAAATCTATGGAACAGTTATGTTCAGATGATCTGGACATTATGGCACCATGAAGAATTGCAAAGAAGGGGAGGAGTCAAGAGAGTCGCAGGAATCTTGAACGGGGTCCGGGTGGTATGAGGGTTAAGTTGGGTTACGTGTCCAGCCAGCAAATGTGGGATATGTTTTTATGCAACATAGAAGAGACCTATTTTCACAACAGAGGTCATTTAAAATACTTAACATCTACTTTAACTTACGAGGAAGGGTATGCGGCTGATGAGGAACGCTGAAAGTAAGATGAAAACAGGTTACAGTTTACGGGAAATGGCGGGAGGTGTCAGCAGGGTTTTGTTTCACAAAAGAATCCCAAATAAACAGAAAATAATTATCATACAGCAATTAGATCAGTGATGATGCATGGCTCGAAACACCGTCATTAAGGAAGAAGTAGTACAGAAATAAGGATGCTGAGGTAGATTCTGAGAGGCTTGAAAATGAATATTTTTGAAGCAGTGGGTTCGGAAATATTATATAGTGATTTAATGAAAGTCGTTAATGGTTACTGAGATCGTATGGGGATATGGTGAAGATTAGTAAGGGGTTAGAAGGTTGAGATGGATTCAAAGGGTTCGGTGGTTACAAAGAAAATAAATACTAGGAAAGGATTGACAGACCCTGACATGTAAGATAGACAGCTATTAAAATAAAAAACATGAGAAGAGCCCAATGTCGATTATCTGTCAAACAAGACCAGTTGTCATAAATGTAAGCTGATTTAGGATTCCATTAACAGCAATGTGTAATTTACTGCTTCCTCCTGGACTGAGAAGAGAAGTGGTGCTTTCAACGTGATATTTACCCGAATAAGTAGGAGTGGTCTTGCACTTACTCTCACATTCCAGCACTTCCAAATTATATGCTCATTCCACCAACCTATTGTCCTCCATTCTCTTCCCATGCTCAAAACGCCGCCAACCTTTATGTGCTTCTGTGTAGTATCGCTAAATTTCTCGCTCTTCCAGTTCCTTTCCTTAGAGGGTATATATTTTCCTTTTGCAAAGTTTTCCCACCCAATATATAGTTACTTGTGAATTGTCTGCTAAATTCTCTTTATATTATTTTATGTTGCTACAGGAAATCTCTGGTGCTATTTTGCATTCTCTCTCTCTCTCTCTCTCTCTCTCTCTCTCTCTCTCTCTCTCTCTCTCTCTCTCTCTCTCTCTCTCTCCGTCAGTTTCTGGAATTGACACGCGAAAGGTCAGATCCAGAGGGTCAAGGACATCCCCATATTTTTCCTTCTGCCCTCTAGTCAACAGAGGTCACCCAGTCAGAAGACGTATAGGAGGTCCTGTGCATCAGTCCATTCGTGAAGCAGCGAAGTGTAGTGGATTAATTTGGAGTTAGGGCTAGACTAAAACATTTTAGTCCTATAAAAAAAAAAAAAACTTGAAGCTGTCTAGGGGGAGTGATTCTAGGCTCATCGGTGTACAGTGCAGTCACGCAAAGCGTTGCTTTATTATCATTCCAGTAGATGAAACCTATTCACATGAAACGTCGAGACCTAAAGGACTCCCGGCGCCCGCCAACCTACCACAGACCCCACACTGCAGCAGTAACTGATAATGATACAGAGCCAGTGATTTTTCATCGGCCGGCGGGAGAAGCGAATCCGCTACATCTGAGTGGCATGCCACGACATTAACCGCTATACCAACGGACCAATATTAAACGTTAGGAATTAAGTTATTATGCCAAGGTGAGGCAGTTGCGCCACTGATTTGCAGATATAATTGTGATACTGTGCATTAATTTATATCAGTAACAACACTAGTTTTTATGCAACAGTTATCAACGGTGATCACATCAGACACTATACGTATAACGGTAAAAGAAAGTTATTCAAGATCCGAGTAATTCTGAAAGTATGGAAGAAAAGACTGTTTATTAATTGCCTAAAATAATGTAATGTAGCAATTTTACATAATCAAGGCCAAGAGAAACAAGTACGAGAGAGAGAGAGAGGAGAGACGAGGAAGAGAAGATGAGGAAGAGAGAGAGATGAAGTATCGGAGAGATAGAGAGAGAGAGAGAGAGAGAGAGAGAGAGAGGATGGCCGTATCGTGCTTCTAAGTAACCAGTATAAGGATCCACAGTAATACTTTTGTTTATCAAGATCGAAATATATTTGTAGAAATATTGACAATGCTTAGTAGGGCTTTCGTCCATCGTTCTGATGTGGACTTGTTCACAAACTATATGGAAGACACAACAATGGTGGGGTAACAGAAATAAATAAATACCATTTTTTGTTTGATAAGATTTATTTCTTTTACTTCATCCAAATGCTGCGATTCTCATTTAGTTAATGATATATATATATATATATATATATATATATATTATATAGATAGAGAGAGAGAGAGAGAGAGAGAGAGAGAGAGAGAGAGAGAGAGAGAGAGACATTCACTTACTTTTAAACATATGCAAACTATAAATTTGTAATTTGTTGCATATGTCCTTTATATCTGATCCATCGTAAAATCGAGCAATCAATCTACCTATCTGTTTATCTATCGGTTAATATGCATGTATATATCTGATGATTTTATGAACCAGATCACAATTGTCTTTTTTTTATCATGAAAATTCCACCACGATCATCACGTTAGGGGGTTGAAGAATTTTGCGCTAAAACCTACGGAGTTTTCTCTCCGCGTTACACTTAACCCACTCTTGCAAACCAAAAAATTGGGAGAAATTATGGTCTATATTTGTTGAAGACAGAGACCTCATACGAAAATAAATAAATAAATAAAATAGACCACAGCTAAGCAAACATTTTGGAAAGCAGACGAGGGAAAGAGAAGGTTACTGATTTATGCTCTTTATTTCTCCGATTCTCGAAACGCAGCAATGTTATTTTTTAGAATGAATTATAAGGAAAACATCCCACGGTCAAAAGTCTATTATATAGGGGTGTAAAGTAAGTACAGCTGGAACATTATAGACAGAATATGATGAAGAGAGAGAGAGAGAGAGAGAGAGAGAGAGAGAGAGAGAGAGAGAGAGAATATTGGATAAGTATGGGTTGATATCTCATAAAACGTTAATCACGGGCCTGTGCTTGGTACCCCTACTGATTACGAACCTGTGTTTGTCTCGTTTAACCGAAGTTCAATTCTCTGAATTTCCCCAGGCCTTTGCTGGTAAGAGTCCAGAGGTCCACTCCATACCTCCTAATCCCTTTCGCGTCTTACTATATGTATATTTTTTTTCATAAACTTCAGGCAAAGGGCTGTACTACTGGCGTAAGCCAACTCAATCAAAGAATCATCTTTTCGGATTCCGAAAACAGCATCATATTTTCATATTCTCTCTCTCTCTCTCTCTCTCTCTCTCTCTCTCTCTCTCTCTCTCTCTCTCTCATCGGTGTTCAGTAGGACCACCTATGACTTACGGTGTACATAAAAGAAAGAGGAATTGTTCAGAATCCCTAGTGGTCTTGCTGGGGACTTTTTTAATTGAAAGAAAAATATGTCTGTGAACAATGCAATTAACACACACACAAAAAGTTTGTATATAAGTCGCCTTCCGTCAGTTCAAGAGTTTCCTTGAAATTATTCACCGGTGAGGTTCACGTGATGATATCAAGCTCTTAGCCTTGCACTTGACATGCAAAGTGTATATCTGATCGTGGTGACAACCTTGTCAATATCATTTGACGTAATAATTATATAGCGTTTCGTTCATTAACTCTGTTTTAATGTCACACAGCTATATCATTGTAGTGCGTTGCACATTCTTAACTTTTGTCATCACAAGTTCACAGGATTGAAACTTTTTGGGGAGAAAAGTTATATAATGAATTTACTTTCTTGCGCTCCATTGTTGCGTGCACATAAGAACGAGGAACGGTGCACTTGGCTTAAGAACCAACTCCTGATGATCGAAGTTCGTTTAACCAGAGTTTTAACATCGTGTTTCGTGTTGAGAAGTAATACAATTCCTCTCGTATAGTCTCATACCGTATCTGACCGCCCCGGGTACAGCAGACTGTAGTGCCCGTTGCTGTCATTTCGAACTTTATTTTTCATTCTAATATTGTCTTCAGTTTTCGCTGTGCCGAAGAGCCTCTCGAACAGAAGACATGGCCTCTTCAGAGAAAGGAAACGACACCCAGAGAAAGTTGGAAGCCACGGCCAGCCAGAAAGTCCCAGGGTAGATAACCGCTTGGCGAAGCTTGGAAGCTCACGGCGTGGGTACTTTTCTACGAGACGAAAGCTGCTGCCAGCACCTCGTCGAAGATACCCCACAAGGACGTTGCCCGTTTTTCCATCCCCGGGTATACTAAACATGCGGTCTCGAGCCTTTCGGTCGGCCTTCCTGGCCACATATCGATGGCCATCTCGAGAGCCATCAAGAGAATTAGCGTTAGGCGCCGCAAAATCACATGAGAAAGTACTCACCCGGAATGTGCAGGGAGCTATATATATGCAAGAGCGCTATAGCAGCAGCAGCAGCCGTTGCTATGTGATTTCGGTGTGCTGAGACGCAGTTAATGAGGCCGTGTGAGACTTGACCACTTGCCATTGCAATGTATAAATTGCGTCCATCGTCATTACCTAGTACTATTCTAACATTTATTTACATAACTAACTGTAAATGGCAATATCTCAAAAGCCTGAAATGTCTTTACATACTACAGGAGAACTGCATAAATTGTCACCCATTTTTTCTTTCCTTTTCCCAAATCTTAAATAAATTATGCATACTACCTCGCTAAAAAGGATGCGACCTTGCCTAACTGAGAGGCAGTGCTGCAAAAGGAGATTCACAGCGGTCCGGAGAGGAGTGTGAAATGTTTAAGGATGTGAGCCCAACAAAGACAGAAATGGACGAGGAGCAGGTTGGATGAGCAACTCTGGCCAAAGGTAGGGGTAAGACCTTCTTTGGAAAAGTGGCCTGGTAGGAATTTTAAAAGTTTATGCATTACATCCCTAGACTACGGAGCCCTCACATTCATATCGGCTGTGATGTCAAACACTTGCCAGTGTTGCTTAGTGGAATTGTGCATTTTAATGTTTGATAATATGACTTAAAATATAATATGTAAAAAACACGTCGAGACCTAGGACTCCCGGCGCCCGTGCCAACCTACCTCCAATCCACCTGCTGTAGCCTCCAACGTCCTTGCATTGCCATATAAGTAATTTGCATATTTCAATTAATGAAAATATTGAAACAAATCTACGTTCACATGGCTATATATAATAACATATTAATATACCTGTATTCATATAATGTTATATTTCATAACAAATTAAAAACAAGCAGAATAATTAGTAATACACGAAGATTTGGCAATCGTGCTTTGCTCTGAGGTCATGGTCACGGAACCCTCAGTAAAAAGTGCGGCTCAAGCGGCAGAGTCTCTTAAAACTTACTAGCACCTCGTGCTGAGCAGACGCACGCTCTTGTCGTCCCTAGCTTACGAATTCCCTTATGAAGGGACTAAATTTCAAACTGTCAATGAACGTTAGAGGCTGTACTTAACGTGTTTTATGGTGGTTCTCAATTTTAGTTTACGTGGAATATTATTGGAACCGTGTTGATTAGCGGTGTTTTGTTTTGGCGAGAGGCAGTAAGTAGCGAAGGCTCGATGTGTGTTGAAGCACTGTCAGTGAAGTCCCCTTCCCTGCTGCAGTAGGATGGCTCCCACTGGCTCTTGAAGTTTAGTGTGACTTTACTCGTATACGGTACCGGGAAATGGGCATATATGAGGCACGATGGTGAGAAGGAACTGCCAGTGAACAGTGAGAGAGATGAGAGAGTCTTGGATGCACTTGACTCGTCGAAAGATGTGCTGCACTTGTTGATCTCAAAAAATAATATCGCAGTCGTCAAATCTCTCGTCGTCGTCGGGAGATTTATTTTTTTATGGAATAAGGCTGACCCCTGAAGAGGTTGGACTTGCTTTGGCATCACTGTCGGCCCCTTTGCCTTTCGTCAATTTAATTCCCGTAAGTACAGGGTAGAAAATTGGCACTTGGTTAAAAAGAAAGGGATAGGTAGTAGGGACGTAAGGCTTCCGCAGAAGTGCATTCCCTTGGTAGTAAACGGCGTTTTCCTGCTCGCAGCGAGAATTCTCTTCGTCAATTGAGACATTTTGGGATATTCTTAGCCTTCGCCATGAAGTTGGCCTATGCAGTGTCGATTGTCAGAATTCTATTTTAACCTCAATGATGATTAGAAGTGGGTTAGGCTCGAAAAGATTCGTGTAACTTCGTGTTATTTATATCTTTTCTTAACCTAGCTAACACTTCTCCTCAGCATAGGCTAGCATAGGAACGCAGGTTGTTTTAAATTTGCTACGGTTTGTGAGGGTATCAAGGCTGCTGTTTTGCTGTGTTACTAAGTTTATTTAGCCTGGCTAAAATGTTCCATAAAGTAGATTGGGCAAACTTGAGTTTTATAATAGTAGACTAGCCAGTTACGAATCATATTTTGAATTTGTTCTTTGGTTTTAAATGCCTCCGTATGGTCTGCAGATTTGTTTTAGTATATTTAATAGGCTCTTAGACAATTTTCATGATACTTTACCTAGATTACCTAACCATACACTGATTGAGTGCTAGGCCCTTATTAGCATAGCCTATGTTTCCTGTAAGTTTTTTAGTAATTTTCATGTGTCCAGTGGACTAAATATTTTCATGGCTGTGAAGTTTTGGTGGTGGTTGTTAGGGTTATAATTTGGGCTAGATTATTAGGCTTCAGGATGTAAAAAGAAGAGTTGATTACTTTAAATTTAGGTAATTTGATTGCAAATTTTAGATTGATTTTCAGTGTATTATTAGCAGGTATACAATTAATTGAACTAATACAGTGATTTATTTTGTTATTAAATTGTAAGCCAAATTTTGTATTAAAATCTATACTGTAATTCTTAAGGCTATGCTATCAACAATAAGTATATCCAGATCTGAATGATATTTGGTAGTCTATATTAATAATTTCTTTAATAGTTTTAGATTAAAGCCAGGAATGGCATACATAGAAAAATACCAGTCAACTTACCATTGGTCATTGAAAGGAAATAATTTAATGTAAAGTAATGCAAGTCATGAAACATTTTTTCATATATACCTAAGAGCAGAGTTACAGCTGTTTACCTAATTTGGAGAAAAGTAATTTTCCAAGTGTAGAAAAGGGTTGAGAGTCATGGTCCTCATACAGACATTTGGCCTTCTGCCTCTAGGTGATTGGTACAATGTAGTAATATGTATTAGTTGAAAGTCTTACGTCCTTTGATTTCAGATACATACATCCCAGTTTCCAACATGATGACTGAAATACCATATTTCGGTTGAAAACGTATACTAACCTCACAATTTTTGTATGAAAAAGGGGAAAACAGAATGAGGATAGATTTGAGAGAGAAACATTAGAGTGTAATAAATTTTTTTAATTTGCTAGCATTTCTAAATTTGCTGAGCTTCTGTCATTTGAAAAACCTAATCCCCTTGTAGGTGCTTTGGAATGTAGAGATGCTCTCATATTTTCATATATATATATTATTATATATTATAACTTATATATATATATTATATATATATATCTTTTCTATATATATATATTATATATATATATATATATAATACAGTAAGATAATATCTTTTATGTAAGTCATCAGTTAGGAGTCAATCATAAGGTTAGGATCTGATGCTCCCTGAAAGAGTGATTTTGCACAAGAAATACAGTAGTTTATCAGTCATTTGCTGGAGAATTAATTGTTTAAATACAGATGTATTTTCATTTCTTAATGGCATTAGATTATTTAATCGTATCGTATAAAGATTTAACCGTGATTTGGTGAAATTAAGCTTTGTAATATTTTGCCCCATTTTTTAGTTCATTTCTTTTCATTCATTGTTTTTATCATATTTGCTGGTTCATGATTTTTTAAAATTTTCGTCATGAACTTAGGTTAGTGGAAAATGTTCACATTGTGTTTAAGCAATTTCCAATCATTTTATAGTCAATATCATTTAGACATATCATACATATAAACTTAATAGAAACAGTACATAGATAACCTTTATGCTTTGAGTTTGTTTTCATGACATCATCTAAAAAAGGGCTGCCACATTATTAGAGTATAGGCCATCATATCAGATTTAAGTGTGTTTCTTGTTAATTCCTAAAAATCTATGCTGTGGTTTGTTTGAATACTGTGTGTGACCAGATCTAAAGGTCCAGAGCCCTTATGTAATGTAATGTTCTTATTTTGGTGGCATATAGCCTAGCTGCAGTAGTTTTTTATTTGTCATTTTCCTAATTGTACTTTTTGGGGTAAATACTAATAGTTATCTCTGATTAGGTCTGGTTATATTCTTTTATTTTTTATTATATATAGGCTATATTTAAAAAAATGATAGGCTATTAGACCTTAAATTTGCATATATTTTCAGTGTATTGTAATGAGATTGCATATGTATAAACCGTAATTGTTTAGGTTAGTTTATAGTAAATATAAAATTATTTTCAGTGGTATAAATGTTCATAATGTGTAATTTCAGTTATAGAAATCTTGAAGGTATTTTTTTTTTTTTTGAAGGATTGCAAGTACCATTCTTGTATTTATTCCTATAAGTATTGCGTATATGTGGTCTTTAGATTTATAAAGTGTATTTATGTACTTATCATGTAATGAAAAGTTAGTCTGAGCTATTTAAATATCTTTGAATGGACTTATAGCATATACGATATACAATACGCAGTATTACATTTATCCCACCGTGTTCTGCCTTTTTTCAGTTTATAACCAAAGGTCTCTTTCCTGATATATTTTGAGACAGTGTTTGATGACCTACAGGTTTATATAAGTTTCTTTAACTTATCATTCCTTATGCTTTTTTTTCTTATATAGGCTACATAATCTATAATGGACGTTGAGGGTGAATTTAAAATCAAGTGAACCAGTAGTTCCTGTTACAGTACCAATTATGGTAGTGTTAGATTAAGTGGTTTGAATAGAGCAAGCAGCTTGTATTACTTTAATTGTACATTGTACATTTGTAAGGTTGTATCTGAGGTAAAAGATGATTTTGATCATTGCATGGAATACATTATGTAATTTAATGTTATTGTACTTTGTACTGTAGCTGTTGTACCATGATAATTTGTTTAAAATGTGGGCTATTAGTTTGACTAATTAGGTTGTAATTTTACTCTGCTACGAAGTTATATTAAGCAAATTTTCCTTTTAGAATTAATGGGCCTTAAGAAAAGACAGTTCCAATAATTTTGCTGTTGTAGCAATTATGCTACAAGGTTTAAATTATCTATTTAATCTAGTAATGTTCTGTTTGTTTGTTTACTGTTACCTTTGCATTTGCATTTTTGGCTTATGTTGTTATTTTTTAGTTAATTATTTCTTACAATTATGAGATAATTCAAGCTTGAATTTATGGCAAGGTTTATTAGAGTCTTTATTAGTGTCTTTCATTACAGTTGCATAGGTTCCCTTGTTAACAGCAATGTATTTTTTTTTCTTTTTTTTACTCAGCCAATTAAGTATATATATTATTTTTACTCCCCTATATGTGACCATTTCTTTAATGAATTAAAATTTGTTCTCAGATTTTACTGAGGAAGATTGCCTGTTTGTTGTCTGCAAATTACAATTACCATATTTTATATTACTGCTTTGAACAATTTAAAGGTATTTTTTTTAAGGTACCACCACTTTTTATACAGAAATTAAATCGTAGTGGTAGATATATATTTATACAAGAGTCCTATGTTTTTGTTCTGTTCATTGTTTGATTTTCCATGATTATGGTTTCAATATTTATTACATATACCGTAACAGAAATGCTTTTGGGATTATATTTTTTAAATGACTTTTTCCTTTTTGCAGTAAAATTGTCAAGATGAGCATTACTATGTCAGAGGAAGAACGTATGTCTCCTGACATGGGGAGCGACATGGAATCTATGTCCCTTCACACATCTCATTCCCCATCCCCTGAGGAACCACGCGATCTCAGCATTAAGAGAAAGGTATCATTGATTTTTCAAAGACCTGTATTTTTCTAGTTGAATAACAGTAAGGATTTTTTATTTTGGGTGATTTCAGTTTCATTTTTGAGTGGTTATATTTTCCATAGTTAATCGCAAAATTTTTTAATTCAAATTACATTATGGCTTGGTTATATCTGTCAAAGTGAACTTGAGCTTATGAAATTAATTTCTGTATGTAAAGCCTTTCATTGAAAGAGTTAATTTCTAGAGTAATTTATTATTTTTAACTTTGAACATAATTCAGCTAATCACCCCCAACTCTATCATGTTCAGGAGTAAGTACATTAAAAAATATGAAAGAAAATTAATGGAAATGAGAAGGAACATGCCTATTAACAGTTCTGTTATTCTAAAGGCATCAGAACATTTTTTAGAGGGATACTATAAAAATAACTCAGGATTTTTGAAAATGTTAGAGACAAATTCAGTGAAGCATAACATTGGACTATGAGATAAGCAAGTATTTGTTCTGTGGGTCGTATATACCCAATATTCGCAGCATTTTTCACTGAAAAATATTCACAAATTACATACTGTAATTTTCATATAATTTTTATGACTAAATGCACTTTTGATGATATAACTATTAAAATACTCAGTTATAAGCATTTTAAGTTTTTTTTTTCTTTTCCACCATCAAAGTAGGCAGTTCTAAGTACTTTTACGAGGGTTTAGATTATTTGCTGATTTTAGCTATTCACAGGGATGTGGTACCCATCCTTGCTGTATCAGCTATTTGAGGCAGTTCATTGAGTCATCTTGAGTTAAATTACTCTGCATGAAACAGTGTTTACATTTCACTCCCCCCCCCATTTAACCAATTGATTCTCTCACAATATATGTGATTGGTCCATAATCACTTGGTTGAAAGTTTTTCTGTTAATTATTGAAAGTGTGGTTACTTGGCTTAAAAGTTCATCTACAGAATTCATTTATAAGATGTACCATACTTATTACACTGTTATTCTTTGTGATGATTACAGGCTCACAGGTCTTTGGGTCTTTTGGGCAACACCACTTGTATAAACGCTGTAGCACCTTAATGGACCGTAAAAACTATTTTTTACTATTGTTAGCAATGCAATTACATAGACTGTTTTACTTTTTAGATGCCGACGCTGTACCTCCACTTAGACCTTAGGCAAAGAGCACCTTAATGGACCGTAAAAACTATTTTTTACTATTGTTAGCAATGCAATTACATAAAAGTACTGTTTCCTTTTTAGATGCGACCTGTACCTCCACCCTTAGACCTTAGCAAAAGAACACTAGAACCTGAGGCAATGATCCCAGAGTTTGCTGCAATCACTACAACCAGTCCGAAGTCACCACTTACACAGAAAAATCTACCACTCAGGAAAAGGTTTGTGCTAGAATTGTGCAAATACTGTCACACTTTTTCAGTTTTATTCTTTGCTTTGTTTCATTGGAGGGATTAATCTGTAAAAGTGCTGAATATTAATATTTCTGTAATTTTTATACCACAATCATATTTTTAATAAGATAAAATTATCATAAGATCAGTTGAACTTAGGTATGTAATACTACTTTCTCATTTTTATTCTATGAGAGAATATTTTTATCCTGAAGTCCAGCTTTCAGTAAATTATGTATACGTATTTATATGTGAGAACATTATTAATTATAACATTTGAAATAATGCAAAATTTTATGTTCCTTGGTTATTTTGGAGTAGGCAGTTAATCTTTTTAATGAAGACATTAATTACTTTTCATTTTTGTCAGAGCCCACAGTTGGTCATTCCAGTTAGAGGCTCAGGCCTTACAACTACCGCAAGGGGCCACTCATGGTGTCATCAAATCAACTTCTGAAGTGCGAGAACAGTCGACTGTCATCCCTTCATCTTCGTCATCGTCGTCATCATCATCACTTAGAATTCCAGGTTTACCAACTCCACACACTCCTCACACTCCACATCCACATTCTGCAATCCCAGTTATTACCAGCCGATTTCCCTTCAGCGAAGGAAATTCCAATGGCTCCTCTCTTGGGGCTGGAGGTATGTCAGGAGATTGTCAGGGCCCTTTGAATCTCTCTACAGCCCCTATAGGTGGTCTTCCCTCATCTCTGCTATCTCCAGCCCCTTCACATCCATCCACGTCATCCCTCAATTCCTCAAGAGAAGAACTGGAGAGTGAAGGTGGGATGATTGCCGACTGTCACGCTTCCTACTCCCACGTGCCGTCACCTCACATGCCATCTCCTCACCACGTGTCTCCCCACGTACCTTCTCCGCATCTTCAAGGACCAATGGGACCTCAAGGAATAGGTGGTGGTGGTGGTTTAGGGCCTGCAGACAGATTGGGTCCTGGTTCTTCACCTTGCCCATCCTCTGTATCGCCACAGCCCACGTCAGGTCATCAGTGGCCAACCAATGTTTGGTCAGTGTTCATGTCTGGAGTACGGGTTCATTTTGTCCTTGGTACAGGTGGTCAGGTGACTGGTGCCAGGTTAAGTGAAGAGCTCGGTCAGCTTGAACGTACACACCAGCAACGTTATGCTCCTCACGGCTTACATCTTATGCGCATTCTTCACGAGGGTCCAACTTCACATATACCAGGTTCTCCAAGTTATTGTCATCTTTATTTTAGACCAGTCATGGTTCAGCAAGAAGACATAATGGTGATAACACCACCTGATCATCCTTTCTATGTTCATGGAAAAGGTAAATTTTTTCTTGTAATATTTGTGCAATGATGTATGGTTTGTAAATTCAGATTGATATACATTGGGCTACATCTTACTAAGCAAAACTAAGTTTTGATAACATTCTTGAAATGATCAAACAAGTTATTATATATAAGGCTCATTCAGTTTAATGTTATTGAAATTTTCAGGTTGGTGTAGTGTATTTCCTGAGCGAGCAACAGAGAGATACAGCCTGCCTTGCCAACAGCTTCAGGAAAGTGATGTGTGTTTACCTCCTTATCATCCTGAAACTACTCAAACCCCAATACCAGTAGTGACGCCAGACCTTGCTGATGCAATGAAAAGGTATTGAAGGGTCCTTATGAGAGTTCCAGTATCATTTGTTCACTGGCATTCTCAAATTGTCTGTTCACCTTTACTTCAGTATTTATATATCCCAAGAGTTTTATTGTACAATCTGCACTATTAGGTATTTGTGATATAATGGTGTCATGTCTCTCTTAGTAGTTTTTATAATTTTGGTCAATTTTTTACAGATTTGATTTTAATGATGATCCAGTTGAAGGTGGTCCCGGCACATATTCAGCCCCCCCAAGTGCCACTTTTCCACCACACACACAGCGGACTGTCTTCCTGTCCCCGCCAGCCTCACCCTCCAAGAAAAACAGAGATGGCAGAGGTACTGGAGCTTCTGGTAGTGGTGAGGGAGGTTTACGTGCCAGGCGACCTATGAATGGTTTCATGCTTTTTGCTAAGCATCATCGACTTAAACTGATCCAGCAATATCCTGGAAAAGACAACAGGTTAGTTTTTGCAATGCACCTACAAATAATAGAATGGTGAGAAGTTTCTAGACAAAAATGTTTAAAAATGTAGAGGAAACAAGAGCAAAAGTTGACTTGAATACCCACAAATCTATCATTCAGTTTAAATATGAAGTAAAAATTCATTTTAGAGAAGGAATATTATGAACCACATTTTTGCCATGATCAGTGGCTCTAGGTACAAGCAAAATAGTAATTGTTTTCATCTGTTTAGAATTTTTGATCCAGCAATAATTTCAATCAAGATTTGAATATTTGAGTCCTTGAACTAATTAAAGGCCATATAAAGAGTACTATTCATGCTAAACCACTAGGTTTTAGTTTTAAGTAGGTCTATCAAAACAATTAAATATCATCAGTAGATTATCTCTAGGGATTCAAGTGTTTAGCATATTCATCACCAATACAGTACTACTATATTATGCCATGCTTTGACCGAAAAAGTACACAGTATGCTCCAACCAGCATACACAATCTGTTAAAAAAGAAAGATAAATGAGGATCTGTTTTAATTGTCTGCATGAGAGTGGTTCAGTAAAAGTTCATTTCTGATATTAAACTATGATTTTAACTTTAAATAAAGCAGACTTGTATAAAGTGTAATACTTGTAAAGGCTTGGAAGAATGAGAATCAGATGCATTATGATAAGCCAAGAGCTTTATTGTCAATTAACTAATAATAATACAGTAGTAAGTGTTTTAAAGGACTTGGTACTTGCATACCATTGGGTCTGCATGGGGTAATGATGTAAGCAGTTATGGCATTGTACTTGAATTGATAAAAATGAGCGAGAACTATATTTTGAATTCAGTATATGAATTAAGCTCGTGTTTTGTGTTCTTTGATTTAGAAAAGCAACCCATAAAGTATGTTAAGGAATTGTAATTTTAGCAACCCATAAAGTATGTTAAGGAATCGTAATTTTAGCTGTTGTGTGCTAAATATTATCTGTGGCACACTGTATGGAGTATTTTGTTTATGTTGTTAATGTATTTTGAAACTCTTTACAGGGCAATATCAGTTTTATTGGGAGCAATGTGGAAAGCTTTGCCAGAGGAAGACCGAGAGTCATTTAATTCAGAAGCCAGAGCACAAGCAGAGGAGAGAAAGCGGATTGATCCTGATTGCTGGAAAAGAAAGCGTTCCCATTCCACAAGCTAAGATATGTTAGATTAGGTCATTTCAATGATCTTTTTATATGCATTTAATTTATATCTACTTTTGGAACCAAGGGAACATTTGAAGCACAGCGTGTCTTCTTATTCTCTAAAGACAACTGCGCAGTGGCTTTGTCATGTATTTACCTTGGAAAAGGTAGTTCGCTGGAGGGCATCATAATCAACATAGTAATATTTTGTGTATCTGCCCTGGTATTAATCTGTCTTGCCTTTACATGTCACAGAGATTAAAAACAATGGGAACTACATGAGTACTATTTTCAGTAGGTTTTTAATGTAAATAAAATATATATATGAATATTCTTGCATTGTTGAATCTGAAGAAAGTGTTTTGCAAAGTGTCAATAGTGAGAGTTCTGTTTACTTTATGGGGTGGGCAGGTTAGGTGTGAAAAGTCCAAAAGCACATTTTTTTGGCAGTATAAATGTGCAATAATGACTTGGATTTTTTAAAGTAAACAGTATAGCCACTTTTTCTGTATAGTTATTTATGAGTGATACTGCAACTGAAATATCAAGGAGATCAAGTATTATCATATTTATATTTAGCTAATAAGGTTTGATCGAGTATTCTCAGATAAGGGTGAACGATATGCTGAAGGTTTTCAGCGGTTTGGAGGGAGAGTAGCAGTATACATTTGTGGTATTTATTTTTTCTCTCCTTTTTTCCCCATAAAGTGTTTACCATTTTCAATCCAGTATTGTATAACCTTGTGTAAGATTTATAAAGGTGAATTCATGTTGGTTCTTTGCTCAGTTCATATTTTCATATTTTGTCATGAACATAACAATATTTGAATGGTTATCTCATTGCAGTATTTATTAGTGTTTGTGTTCACTTTTCTTCAGTGATGGTGTTCAGATAGGCTTACTTTCTCACACATGGCAACTCTCTTTATAGGATCATCTTTTTAAAAGCAATGAAAACTGCCCACATGTTCATTTTCATTTCATCAGAAATTTGTGTTCGCATAAAAGTAAAGTACATGCCACTTGCAAGGTACAACTCGTACTGTATGTTTTGTTGGATAAAATTCCTTTTGATTAAATTTGATATTCATCTTTAATATTGTTTAGTTGAGTTATTCCAAGTTTTAATAATATTAGATAGTGGATTTTTCCTTCAAACTGGGTACAGGATAGTCTTAATGGTTCACTAATCAAGAGTAAGAAGGGAAATTGCAATTTCCTTGCAAGATATTTATTAGATACACATAAATATATTCCCCACCACCAAAATAGTGATGTATAAATTTTCACCTAAAGGTAAATTAAAATTCTGTTTGTTTCATGACGGTTTAAAGGGTCTTGAATCTAAAAATCTGTGATAATTTTTGTGTAATTTTTCAAAGTGAAGATAGTACCCTCAAACTTTTCTATAATTTAATTCTAAAGCAGTACTGTACGGTACATTAACATTGTGCTGAGTAAATGAGGAAACTTTCATCAGCCATATCATTTGGTACTGAAAGTTTTTGGAGCCTTACAAGTTTTTTATTTATGTATTTATTTATTTATTTATATATTTATCATGTAATGGCTCACCGTGCTGAGTTGTACTAAGCGAGTGGCTGTGAGTGATTGGTTGCAGTCTTGCATTGTTGCTGTTCTAAAACAATTGGTTGTTCTTTGATAAGACAAAACTTGCCTCTTCATTGTACTTTGCACTTGAGGCATTGATTATCCATTCAATTATCAGAACATATGCCTTATATGAATGTGATAGTAGAAATTGAGATTTAATGGCAGGTGTCTTGACAATCGGTTATTGATCACTTAGTTTAAATACACTGGCTTGACTTATAGCTTTATCTTCAACCAAATTTATCCCAGATAATTTTAGGAGTACTGTAATTGGTTTGTTCATGGAAAGTTGGGAACTTTTCCTAATTAAGTGTTACATAGTCCAAAGTATTGTTATTAAAGGTTTGCAATAGAAGCTATTTAATATCTGATAACTATAAGGATCAATATATAATGTATTGTATATTAAAAAGTGCCATCACTCACCAAATTACTTAAGTAATTTGGTATGATGCTCGATGGTGTTCTTTTTTGTTGATGTTTGGAAGAAGAGTTGGGCCACACCCTGTAGAGAGAATATAGTTTCCTTTTTTATCATTGGCAGCTATGTAGGCATTCTTTAATACAATCCAGAGCTACCACCATTGTGTCATTCAGCAATCACTGCCAGTAGCCAGGGGAAGAAACAGCTTACTAAGATAGAGCTTGAAATCCACTTATAGTACACAATTTCATAAATGGCTGGTAAAAGTGAATAACCATTAACAATATTTTACTTTGGATTAACCCTTTAACGGGTTGAGAATTTTGACTCGGTGGTAAGTTCTGTTGCCGTATTGTAAAATTTTGACTTGATTAGCATGCCTTTAGCTGTGTGATTTGCGGTAAACCCTTAGCTGGGTTACCATACCCCCTCCCCTCAAACAAATATTCTGCTCATTTTGTTGCTTCCCTTCATTAATGATTGGATCATAGGGTTGTAATGATTTTTGAAGAAAGGATACGTACTTACTCCCTTTGAATGTGTATTCTCATGCACTATTGGTCAAAAGTTTTTAATTTTAATGA
The DNA here is from genome assembly GCF_015104395.2 of Macrobrachium nipponense. Classification (NCBI taxonomy): domain Eukaryota; kingdom Metazoa; phylum Arthropoda; class Malacostraca; order Decapoda; family Palaemonidae; genus Macrobrachium; species Macrobrachium nipponense. The sequence goes on from NC_087218.1 coordinate 7,019,319, forward strand.
ATATTACTTGCATTCACATAATTGAACAAGAATTTTGAAGCATGTTTTTAGGACTTATTGTAATTTAATCTGTAAAGTCTGCCAACTAAAATGGCTTGCTTGTCCGCTGCCAAAGTAATAAAAAAGAAACTATAGGCTCCAGATGTGGCTTGTCTTATTGGCAAAGAGCAAGGGGAGGGGAGGGATGGAAATTGCAGCAATAGTGTGAATTGCAGAATTGGGATTATATGACCTGCTGCCTTGTGCTCGTGCGTTATATGTCTTTCAAAAGCACAAATGATGTGTATAGAACAAGCTATTTTTGTTCAGAACTTTAAAAAAGATATTCAACTATTTTTCTACTCGTAGCTTGAAACTTCCCTTTTTCCTGCAACTGTGTTAACTGTAAATTAGTAATGTTATGAAAGGACTCTTTTTGAAATTTTACAGTTACAGTTGGTAACAGATATACATACAGAGAATCATATTATGTTTTTTATTGGAGAGAAATTTAAAAATAATAGGTTAAGAAGTTAAATTTGCTCAGAAAGAAGTATTAGTGTGGTAGATAAAAGCTAAGCTTAACCTTTATGGAGCTCTAGCACTCTTTTTATTATCCTGCAGGCTGCCAAGTGACCCTCGGCAGCTGCAGCCGCATGTCTTTCATTCGTCTGTCCTTAAACCCCTGTCAGGAACACCAGGAGAGTAAAGTCCAGTTGATGTAATATTGTAACTGCCACTCAGAACTGCTGTAGGATTCCCATGCTGGAGAGATGGGTTACATATTTTCCAATTTATCATGGCTTTGCCTTCATCTGTTTCTTTTATGAATTTTTGATTTCTTGAAAATCCTGCATGTTAGTCCAAGAGTTGCAGTTACGTTTTTCTCAGAAATTGGACTAAGACATTCTCACCAGTGACCGCACTGGTTGTTTGTTACTATTATTTATGTCATTAGTGCTTTTGTTTATATATTTTTTATTTATTCAAATTGGGAAGATCTTTGAAGTCATTTTCTGTGGCAAAATTGTTACTGTGGTTGCGTGGTCTTGATGCTAATTGAGCAGTGTGGTACATTGAGAATGTTTTGTTATTATAATTATTAGTATAGTTCACGTGATCTCAGTGTAGAGGATGGCTTGATCCTGCGGCTGTATACACAGAACTGCGGATTACCATTGTGTGTATGTGACACCATGGCAAAGTGTAGCTCAGGCATAAATGACGATTTCTTTTATGACTCAAATTCTAGTTGCATTAGCAAAGTTCATTTGCATTGCATAAATGTTGCCTAACCTGCATTTGTCATAGCTATGTGGTATGCTTTAAATGTTTGATATCATTTTTTTCCTACAGTAAACAAAATCACATTAATTAATTGAATGTGGTTTTATTGTTTAAGGTGACAATCACACACTGCTAAGAGTTATATATTTTTCTCATTGTGATTTATTGTGATTGTACTACAAAGGCTGGGATATGAGGAGGAGTTAAGGAAGGTGTCAAGTCCAATTGTCCATAGGATGTAAGAAAACCCTCCCCACCCAGATAGCACAACACTTTGTTTGGCTCCCTAAAATGTCAGAGAAAGAAATATGAATTCCTCATGCTTCTTGATGTACGAAAAACTGCTCTGGGTTCCAGTGGAGAACTGTGCACCAAGAAATGTTCTGTATATATGTTTCTTGTGGCTGGAGGACATCTTGGTCTAGTATAGCTTGGTTTTCTTCAACTGCTCAACCAACTTTGGCCATTACTCCAACCATATATGTAATAAATCCAACTTTGCTCCTGTGTTGTGATATGGGTTGGGGGTTGTCTGATGTGAACAGGGCACGTACAGTGGAATCCCAGCTGGCGTCAGGAGATGGTTTGTGTCTGATCTCACTATTCTAGGCTAAGAATGAAGACCTAAGTGATAGCCAATATATTCTGTTGTCTTCAGTGTAATTATTATTAGTAATAATAATAGTATTATTATTTTGCTGTTTGAATGTACAGGCAAAGTTTCCTGATAAATTTGTATCGATAGTGAGTGTACTTCTTAAGAGGTGTGATCCCTACGAATCAGTTGTGATTTTCTACCTTTACTCTCACTAGAATAGGGTGTTCAATATCATCTAGGTTCTCTTGTGATGCGAACAGGTGTATAGCTGTGATCTACAAATATTATTAGAGGACTGACAGAAAATCTTGTATTTAGTGTCAGTATTTTATTTTTCCGATAATTAAATTTTGTAATTTTGATTTTACAATGTACTTGCAATGGCTTAATCATGTGGTCATTGTGCACCTGATTCGTAGGGACCAATACTTGTGGCAACTCATGGCATATGAATTGGAGTTCATTAGGACTGTACCTTATTGAAGTGCATTTTGTAAATATTCTTTTATGTGCAGTGATCCTCTTGCTATTTTGGATTTTTTTATACATGCTAATAATACTTTGGCATTTTGTAATACCAACTATTAGTATGTTTATTGGAACATCGTAATTTTTTATTTAGAAAGTTAAACAATTTTTTGACTACTGCCGCTTGAATCAGGTTGGCGACGTACCACAGTTGCCATATTGTTTGTTTTTTACTTAGAACTTTGGAAAGACATTTCTTTTGCAGCATTAAATGGGGAGCAGAGGCAATGGCTTGGATGTACAGCTTTGGAGCAGTTGAAGTTTCCAACAGCTGTAGTCTTTGCAGCCCAGTTCACCAAATCTTAATTGCTCTTGGTGAATCCTTTATCATGGTATAACTGTTTTGGTATTTAAACACAATCATCTGTTTTCTAAAAGTGCACAAAGCTGTCTTGAACTACCAGGGTTTAATTTAAGAACAAAGTTCTGTGATTAGAGTGTGACCTGAATCTTAAAAGACTAGAAGCAGTAGTAGTGGTTCGTAGGAGTGCACAAGTAAACACAATAGGTTTTATTAAATACTTGGCAAACTATATCTTAAAAGCCATATTGTCATTGTCTTCCAGTGTTTGTCAGGTTTTGTCAACCAGTTTATATGGTTCCTTCAGAAAATAAATATCGTTGGTTTGTAATAAAGAAATACTTGCAGTTTACTGTAAACAAGTAATCCAGGGCAAGTGAGGGTTTTAAAGCTTTCATAATGTATCTGTTGGCCCATGTCATTACAGTATTACATGTCACTTTTCTTTTTCAAACCCAGCCTAAATTGTTTGGATGATGGTTATTTATTTTAATTTTTAAAACATGTCATTTTATTTCTGGCTTCTCTATAAAGTTGACATTTATCCTTGCTGTGTTTACAAGTAATTGTTTATAAAGTGTTTTTATCAAGGAAAGTAAAAGTAGGGCTGCTTTATATTTGCAGTGATTACTAGCTTTTGGGTTTTTGTTTTTGAAGATCAATGATACTACTGTGTTTAGATTTAAATAAAAAAAGGCTTTAAATGCCAGATATCATCAAAAGGCAAAACTGGAAGTAAGTTCACATCCCAGAAAAATGGTGGTTTAACATGTATTAGGTATATGTAAATTAGATGAGCTTAAATTGTACAGTTATATTGTTTATACAAAGTCTGAAGCAGGCCCTATGAGCTACTGTGAGAGCATGTCCAACCACCTGTTTCATTGGTGGTCAGTCTTGCTTCCTCTGATGGGATGCTGTATATTACCTAAGGCAATGTACACCAAGAATATTAAGTAAATCTGTTTTAGGTGTTGCATGCATGACAATGTTTTACATGGTATTAATTTGAAAGATATTTTGTATAAAGAAAATACTCCCTGTATGATGTCTTTTGTGTAACAAATAAAAAAATGAATTTCACATCAGCATTCTTTGTCCTTACACTACTAGTAAGCGAGTGGCTACACATGTAGCCTGATAATTTTAAATACTTGAATCTTGCAAAAGTTAGTCCTTTTAAAGTTTTTCCTAGTTTGGCAGTTCATCCCATCGATGCAGTTTTATTGTTTAAAAACATTGAAATCTGAGGTATGGAAAGTTTCGCTACATTGTACGTGACAGCCATACCAGAGTTCCCTTAGGAGTGGAAATGTCATAGAGAAACAGTTTGAATCAGGCTCTGTTAATCAAATTAATGATGATAAGACAACTGGATAAAGAATAGGCATTGGCGAAGTATGTATACCACTCAATGTAATGACATTTATGACTTGATAAGTACTGTATTCCAAACAAGTGTATGACTAAATTTGGGTACAATTTGCCACAAATATTCAAAATCTTTTGCCACCATAGACATGTATTAGGTAACACCTGTACCTGAACATTTTCAAAGCAAGTCTTGCAAATGTTGGAGGAACATTGATAAAAAGTATTTTAAAAAGGAATTTATGGATCTCATGACTTTACCATCTACTGGAACAGCAAAATGTCTTCATGAGATATTTGTGGAACTAAAAATTGTGCTAGAATGACTGATTAATTTCTTATAAGTGGAAGAACGTTAATATTATACTCTAACAAGGTGCAGTCAGAAGGATTTTGGCCCCAGAAAAAGTCCTTCACGCAAGTGTTGTAAAGTCATTTCCCTAACACCTAGTGTTAATTTGCTTAGAAAAAATCTGAATGATTAAAGCAGTGCCTGGATTACATCAGTTTTTTTGGCTTAGAACCTTCTGGAATTAAGGTGCTTGCCTTATGGTGCCGTTAACCTGCTTTACGGTTCTTTAACCTTGACTTGGAGCGCTGTTGCTATATATTCCCATTATCATTATGATGATTCGGGTTAAGGCGATTTTTGGCTTACAGCGCTCTTCTGGGAACGGAACCTGCCGCAGTACCTACAGCCCTTATTTCAGTGTCACTGTCATTGTACTTGTCAAGTTACATTATATCTATTAAATTACCTTGTGGGAGCAGCAATACCTGAGGCAATTACCTTAGGTGATGAGACTCCTTGATGCGTTGCTGATTAATAATCAGTTTCAAAACAGAAAGTAATTCACGACCTGATTATTGATACAATAGTATGAAATTTGAACAAGTTCCAGTTGGGTGCAAGAGATGTCCAGCAGTCAATAGTAAGGCAGAATGCTCTGGTATTGGTTCAAAAGTTAGAGTGGACTGAAGAATGTAGCACCAGATCAGTTTATTTATCTTTTAATAATAGAAAAAGATGATTTAAGCAGTGGGGAGTGAGGAGTTTCATTATCCCAACTATCTCTTCAAATAATCCCATCTAAATGTACAAAGACTTCATTTGGGTTCTCATAATTTAATCAGTTATTTTACTTATTATTAAATTCTTTTGAAATTTTCAGTCCTATTGTCAAAACTTTATCATATTTCTCGAGTCGTGACAAATACAAATTTCTGTACAAATTTTGAGAGGTTTCATTTGCGAAGAGTTTTTACTTAGATTTCTGGAGGACGTTTGATTGATTTTCTGCATGAGGATATATATTTGGCAAATATAAAAGATTATAAGCTCTCTTTATAGCATTCTGATTTAATACTGGTAAAAAGGGGGCTTTAAACTATTTATAGTTGGTTAAAAGGAAGGAAGAAACACTACAAAAATATCTTCTGTTGTGACTTTCAATCGGCTGCTTTTAATATGGCGGTTGTTGTGTATGTAAACAAAAGGTAAAATAGAAGTATTTAAGAAGTGTCGTGCCAGGATATTTGAAAAGATTGCTGACACTCCTCCGAGAAGACCCAACGGGGCAGGAGAAAAGGCAGCTGTGAATATGAAAGGAAGACTTTGATACCTTAAAAGAGTAAGGTAAGGTTTTGAGAACGACCCCTTGCTGTAGGTAACGGCGGCCAGGTGCCCGCCCGTTTCCCGTCAATTGAAATTTCAGAAATCAAAATGGAATTGATCTCAAAAGTTGCTTCGAGATGACGATTTAACTTGCTAAAGATAATTAAATTTCCATAAATTCATTTGTCTAGGTCATGCTAAGCCTACCGTAGGCTAACCTAGCTTGGGGAATAGGCTATACCTAGGGTAGAATATCACGACAGGCCAACCCTCATCACGGTGGACGGGTCTTATTCACTCGATATTTAATTGGTGAAACATGAATACAATTGCAACTCTAAGCATACCATTTAAAAGACTGAAGTTCGTCAAAATAGGTAGAACATCACAGCAGGCCAAACAGACCACCTCAATCAACACTAGCCACCCCCTCCGAAAAAGTACATTATAACGCGTCCTGACACCCGAGATGGGCATCAGTCGCGACTTGTTGTTGGTGAGAAACTGGAGCTAAAGACCTCTACTCTCCTTTCGAAGTAAGTATTTTCTCCAAAGTTAGAAATTAAGGCCAAATTTTAAGATTTAAACAGAGGGTAGTGAAAAGGGTGGCTACGGCAGTGGAAATCTCACCAAAACGCTTTAGAAATTTTTACTTACAACTAAAAATGTTTCGAAGATTGACGCCATCTCGATGTTTACGGAGTCGCTTGTGTCAACAAACTTTCCATTTCCTGTGATAAATCCGCACACCACTTGTACCCACAGACGCTGGAGCACTTTTATCACAACAATCCGAAACACGATTTCTCACCAACAACAAGCCAGGCGTAAACAGCTGTTTGGGTAGAAAGATGACGAGAAGCGTGCTCTTGGCTAATTTTTTAAATAAGTAAGTAAAACATCAATATTTTACATATTTATGATGATTAATTTGAAAATATTCGTTATTGAAAAAGTAACTCGACTCTGACTCAAATTTAAGTAATTATTTTTCTGAATTAGAACGTTCTTTCAAGTTCTGTATTATGACGTCACGACATCTTGACTTTCGTACCTATTGTAAATAATTGCTATACTCAACTGTCATTGCAGAACAGTTTACCAGTTATTCATGCAGATTGTTATCAGCTATACATGTAATTGTTATAATCGTAATGCGCATATTATATCTTTATTATTTACTTTTTGGATATATGAAGATGTTTTACTGCTGGATTATCGCCGTAGTGTGACGCAATCGTTTTCGGTCCATGGGCCTCTGTCTGTTTTCGCACCATAAGAAATTATGGGGCCGAATTTGCAATGACCAGAAAGTCGTTAAAAGAGGAAAGTTAGCATTGAGGGGCATATGTTTTGACTGAGAAAAATACAAATTTATTCAATAGCTAGCTTGTAAAAATACTGGTTATAAAAACTTGATTGACAACTAGCATGTCTACTATGGTTTCAGAGACAGTGCAAGCACGTTTTTGGGCAATACCTATTTCTGTAACGAACACTCGTAACAGAACGAGATTTTGCTATAGTGCATTACACCCAGTGCCGTAATTTATAAGGGTATCGTGAATCACTAATCGTAAAGAATAACGACACTTGTCTTGTACCAAGAGACAAAAACTCCATTATGCAGAAATGGATACGCACACGCGTATAAAGCTCCCCCTACCCCCTCCCCCCCCCCCCCCCCCCCTCCACCGCCATCCCTTTTCTTCTTCGTTCCTCCGCCTTCCTTTCTCTCTCTCTCTCTCTCTCTCTCTCTCTCTCTCTTCTCTCTCTCTCTCTCTCGCTCTCTCTCTCTCTCTGTTGCCATTCGGTATGTGTTGACCCTCCAAACTGCAAAACATTAAAGGTTACATTTATTTCTGGCATACGATTATTAAAGAAATTCAAAATACTAATAAAGACTGAAATCAATGAAAAGTGCTAGCAAAAACAAAAAAGCAAAAAAAAAAAAACGTAGTCGTTCCTCTATGCACTTTTCCGTATTCATTCCTCTATGGTTTTCGGCAGCCAGATGTACGAAAACGTTAGAAACATTTGATTTTAACTCTACTTTAGAAATATCTGTAATTTTTCGGGGTAATTTGGTTGCAAAAAAGGGATAATATACATGAATTTTAAATCAAAATTTTTAAATAACAAAGTAAATTTAAACTAAATAACGAGTAAAGTAACAATTTAGGGAATAAAACTTTGCAGTTTCGTTGTCTGTCGTCGTCTGCTGTTCGTAATTGTGTTTATGGCGCGTGCGCTTAGAAACCAGGAACAGCAACGGGTTTAAAGTGCAATGTGGAGTGAACTGAGACCAAAATGTGTATAATAACAATCAAATAAGCACTGTGGAGTTTCAGTTGTGATGCAGTAAGGATAAAAACCGCCGATTACAAGGTAATATATGTTGACGAAACTTCAGTCTTTTAAATGGTATGCTTAGAGTTGCAATTGTATTCATGTTTCACCAATTAAATATCGAGTGATAAGACCGTCTACCGTGATGAGGGTTGGCCTGTCGTGAGTTTTCCCCCTATTGTGATATGAAAGCCCCATACGAATTAAAAATAAGCATGTGAGCTCTTCGTAAATATGTTTTTCAGGCAGTTTTGAAATCCAATATGGCGGCTACGTTTTGCATGGACGGTTCTCATCATGACGGCCACCATCTTTCCCCCAGCTTCCCAGCACTCAGTTTGAACAATGTTAGCGTATGTATGTAACGTTTATTGATCTTACTCAAGATTGCAGTTGTAATCAGCACAATAAAACAACATTTTGTTGCCTATTATTGTTGAAAGTATGAAACTTGTTATTCCTGGGGTTATGGTTGGAACTGAATTCATTCTTACCTTGTAATCAGTGTTTTATCCTTACTGCCATCACAACTGAAACTCCACAGTGCTTATTTGATTGTAATTATACACATTTTGGTCTTAATTCACTCCACAGTGCACTCGAACCACATTGCTGTTCGTGTTTCCTAAGCACTCACTCCGTAAACAAAGTTACGAGCAGCAGACGACAACACTGATTATTGAGATGCAAAGCTTTATTCCCTTAATTGTTTACTTTACTCAATATTTAGTTTAACTCTACTTCAAAATGTTTATTTAATTCATGTCCATTATCCCTTTTTTGCAACCAAATTAACCCCCCCAAAATTACAAATGTTTCGGATGTATACTTACGAGCAGACGACGTGAGGAAAAATGGCTCATCGTTGCCAATCTAGTGGAGCGTCACACATACGCCGATGCATTTACAAACTGTTTCGATGAATTCTAGTTGTCATAGTAATGCAGTAATGATAAAATTGCTCTAATATGTATATATACTACAAATAGATACGCTAATTTCACTTATTTCCCCGGTTTTGTGTAAGTCTTATACCTAGTTTGGAGGGTAAACACATACCAATGACAACACTGATAAACAATTGAAGAGCGCAAAACGCCGCAAAGAATGCCGTAGTCCCCCTTGAATAAGTACGAATAAGTGCTGGTAAGAGGTGGGTTTACGATTGTTGTGATGAAAGTGCCCAGCGTCTATGGGTAAAGACAGTGGTGTGCAGAATTTTTAGCACATGAAATGGGAAGTTTTGTTGACACAAGCGACTCCGTAAACATCAAGATAGCGTCAATCTTCGAAACATTTTTAGTTGTAAGTAAAATTTCTAAAGCGTTTTGGTGAGATTTTCCACTGCAGTAGGCCACCCTTTTCAGTACCCTCTGTTTAAATCTTAAAATTTGGCCTTAATTTCTAACTTTGGAGAAAATACTTACTTCGTAAAGGAGAGTAGAGGTCTTTAGCTCCGTTTTTCACCAACAAGAAGTCGCGACTGATGCCAATCTAGCTCCGGTGTCAGGACGCGTTATAATGTACTTTTCGGAGGGTGGCTAGGTGTTGATTGTAGGTGGCCTGCTTGGCCTGCTGTGATATTTCTACCCTATGTAACGTTTATTGATCTTACTCAAGATACTCAAGATTGCAGTTGTAATCAGCACAATAAACAACATTTTGTTGTCTATATTAGTGAAAGGTATGAAACTTGGTTATTCCCGGGGTTTATTATGGTTTGGAACTGAATTCATTCTTACCTTGTAATCGGTGGTTTTTATCCTTACTGCCATCACAACTGAAACTCCACAGTGCTTATTTGATTGTAATTATACACATTTTGGTCTTAATTCACTCCACAGTGCACTTGAACCACGCTGTGGTTCCTGGTTCCTAAGCACTCACTCCTGCAACACAGTTACGAGCAGCAGACGACAACACTGATTATGAGATGCAAAGCTTTATTCCTTAATTGTTTACTTTACTCAATATTTAGTTTAACTTTACTTCAAATTTTTATTTAATTCATGTCTATTATCCCTTTTTTTGCAACCAAATTAGGGTAGAATACCACGGCAGGCCAACCCTCATCACGGTGGACGGGTCTTATTCACTCGATATTTAATTGGTGAAACAAGAATACAATTGCAACTCTAAGCATACCATTTAAAAGACTGAAGTTTCGTCAACATAAGTGATATATGAAAGCCCCATATGAACTAAAATAAGCATGTGAGCTCTTCGTAAAATATGTTTTTTCAAGGCAGTTTTGAAATCCAATATGGCGGCTACGTTTTGCATGGACGGTTCTCATCAGTGACGGCCACCATCTCTCCCAGCCTTCCCAGCACTCATTTGAACAATGTTAGCGTATATATGGTAACGTTTATTGATCTTACTCAAGATTGCAGTTGTAATCAGCACAATAAAACAACATTTTGTTGCCTATATTAGTGAAAGTATGAAACTTGTTATTCCTGGGTTATGGTTTTGAACTGAATTCATTCTTACCATGTAATCGGTGGTTTTTATCCTTACTGCCATCACAACTGAAACTCCACAGTGCTTATTTGATTGTAATTATACACATTTTTGGTCTTAATTCACTTCCACAGTGCACTTGAACCACGCTGTGGTTCCTGGTTCTAAGCAGATGACAACACTGATTATGAGATGCAAAGCTTTATTCCCTTAATTGTTTCTTTCTCCCAATTAATTTAGTTTAACTTTACTCAAATATTTAGTTTAACTTTACTTCAAAATGTTTATTTATTCATGTCTATTATCCCTTTTTTGCAACCAAATTAACCCCCAAAAATTACAAATGTTTTTCGGATGTATACTTACGAGCAGACGACGTGAGGAAAAATGACTCATCGTTGCCAATCTAGTGGAGCGTCACACATACGCCGATGCATTTACAAAACTGTTTTCGATGAATTCTAGTTTGTCATAGTAATGCAGTAATGATAAAATTGCTGTAATAGTACGTATATATAATACAAATAGATACGCTAATTTCACTTATTTCCCCGGTTTTGTGTAAGTCCTCTTATACCTAGTTTGGAGGGTAAACACATACCAATTGACAACACTGATAAACCAATTGAAGAGCGCAAAACGCCGCAAAGAATGCCGTATTACCCCTTGAATAAGTGCTGGTAAGAGGTTGGTTTACGATTGTTGTGATGAAAGTGCCCCAGCGTCTATGGTACAAGTGGTGTGCAGGTTTAGCACAGGAAATGGGAAGTTTGTTGACACAAGCGACTCCGTAAACATCAAGATGGCGTCAATCTTCGAAACATTTTTAGTTGTAAGTAAAAATTTCTAAAGCGTTTTGGTGAGATTTCCACTGCCGTAGCCACCCTTTTCACTACCCTCTGTTTAAATCTTAAAATTTGGCCTTAATTTCTAACTTTGGAGAAAATACTTACTTCGAAAGGAGAGTAGAGGTCTTTAGCTCCGCCCCCCCCCCCCTTTCTCACCAACAACAAGTCGCGACTGATGCCGATCTCCGGTGTCAGGACGCGTTATAATGTACTTTTTCGGAGGGTGGCAAGTGTTGAATGTAGGTGGCCTGTTTGCCTGCTGTGATGTTTTACCCTAACCCCCAAAAATTACAAATGTTTTGGATGTATACTTACGAGCAGACGACGTGAGGAAAAATGACTCATCGTTGCCATCTAGTGGAGCGTCACACATACGCTGATGCATTTACAAACTGTTTCGATGAATTCTAGTTGTCATAGTAATGTAGTAATGATAAAATTGCTGTAATATGTACGTATATAATAATACAAATAGATACTCTAATTTCACTTATTTCCCCGGTTTTGTGTAATCTTATACCTAGTTTTGGAGGGTAAAACACATACCAATTGACAACACTGATAAACAATTGAAGAGCGCAAAACGCCGCAAAGAATGCCGTAGTCCCCTTGAATAAGTGCTGGTAAGAGGTTGGTTTACGATTGTTGTGATGAAGTGCCCCAGCGTCTATGGGTACAAGTGGTGTGCAGATTTAGCACAGGAAATGGGAAGTTTGTTGACACAAGCGACTCCGTAAACATCAAGATGGCGTCAATCTTCGAAACATTTTTAGTTGTAAGTAAAATTTCTAAAAAATAAAGCGTTTTTGGTGAGATTTCCACTGCCGTAGCCACCCTTTTCAGTCCCTCTGTTTAAATCTTAAAATTTGGCCTTAATTTCTAACTTTGGAGAAAATACTTACTTCGAAAGGAGAGTAGAGGTCTTTAGCTCCGTTTCTCACCAACAACAAGTCGCGACTGATGCCATCTCCAGTGTCAGGACGCGTTATAATGTACTTTTTCGGAGGGTGGCAAGCGTTGATTGTAGGTGGCCTGTTGGCCTGCTGTGATGTTTTACCCTAGCTAGCTATACCCAATTAGGGTAACAATCACGGACGATCCACCATCATCACGCCGGCCGGGTCTTAGGGGGAAACACCAGCGACTACCAAACCCTTATCACGGTGGGCAGTCTTATTCACTTGATATTTAAATGGTGAAACAAGAATAAAATTACAACTCCAAGCATACCATTCAAAAGATTAAAGTTTCGTCAACATAATGTGATATATAGAAAGCCCCATACGAACTAAAATAAGCATGTGACGCTCTTCGTAAAATATGTTTTTCATGGCAGTTTTGAAATCCAATATGGCGGCTACCGTGTGGATGTACAGGTTCTGATCAGTGACGACAACCATCTTTCCCAGCCTTCCCAGCACTCAGTTGCAACTTGTTGTTGTGAGAAACGGAGCTAAAGACCTCTACTCTCCTTTCGAAGTATTTTCTCCAACGTTAAAAATTAGGCCAAATTTTAAGTTGTTCCGACACGGCATACAAACCTTCGGTCCTTTTACAATAGGAAGTACTAGCGGCAGCTGGATAGGTCGTAAGCTTTCGAACAAGGGTTCGGTAGTTAACTGCTTGTCCGACAGGCGCGCGCGACTGGGAGGTAAACAAATCACTTTTGCTTTCGGCCTCACAGCGAGTAGACGTGTGTGTTCGACGCTCTCTGCCCGCTTCTCGTCGTTTGCTTTCCCCTGAGTATATGGTTGTGTTTGTGTATGAGTAATCATTGTAAGTACAATCATTTCCTCTTTATTTCATCAATTGTGAATTACTTGATCAATTATGGAGTCTCCACGCCCCGCTACCCTCCGGAGATTGTGCCGGGTACCGAAGGGCGTAAATGCGGTAAGTTCCGCTCGTTTCCTGAATTGATCCACATATTTGTGCGCTCGGTGTCGGGGCCGCGAATGTACCGAGCCGAGCCCTGTGAAGTGTGTATGTCTTGGTCGGAGGCGCAGTGGGGCTTGTACGAAGGTAGGAGAAGCGAAGGCTGCAAAGGATTCGTCGGAAAGCTCTCCCGCGACTCCTTTGGTTACGGACACTTCGTCTTCTTTCCTGCCGCCCGCTCAGCTCCCACGTTTGACGCCTTCCCCTTCGGGGGCGGGGGGGTTTCTAGGTCCTTCTCCTCACCCGATTCTGTCGAGTGTGGAGGAGGGCGCGAGATCCCCCCGATGTTGAGTTGTACTCGGGTCCTCTATCCATTTGTCTACATCGCACGGACGGGTAGAGGATCCTGCTAATCACCCCGACCTTTGCTTCCTCAGGTGCTGTTGCCGCGAAGGACGACCTCGGACAGGCGTGGGCATCGTTGGGTCTGCAGGGCGTGCTGAGTGTCCAGGGGCTGCTCTACCATCTCGCTGGCTCTGTGGCGGTCACGCATGCTACGGTGACGACCACTACCCACAGACCCTTCAACTCCTGGCTATGCTTCACCTCCTCACCTGGTGTACACCCCGCACGCGGTGTCTGTTACACCAACTACATCGGTGCAGGGGTCCAGTCGCCGTACCACGGGGAGTGTGATGCCGCCGCCTGGGGTTTGCCGCTGCTGCCTCGACCGGAACTTCGTGGTGCCCGAAGAGCTCGCCCTGGACCTCCCCACCCCAGTACCTAGGATGTCTGTGCCGCTGGTCCGTCCACCTGGTCTGCCTGTACAGCCTGCCGTACCTGCCGTACCTCGCCCAGCCGCTGTTCACGGACGTGATGTTGCCGACCACTTTGCTGCCGTTCCTGTATCTGTTCCTGCCGTCTCCACTGCTGTTTCCTGTGATGCCACTGCACCTGCTGACGTGTTCCCTGTCGTGGCGCCGCTGCTTTATCCCGATGCCGATCTGACATCGGTCCTGAGGAAGCTGACGAAGAAGAAGAAGAAGAGGAGGAAGGTGTCGTCGTCGTCTTCATCGTCTTCTTCGTCGTCGTTGTCGTCTGCCGCCTCTTTTCTTCTTCTTCTTCTAAGGCTCCCCCGCCTAAGAAGAAGAAGGTCGCCTCCTCCCCCCCTAAGAAGTCTCCTTCGGGAGCTTCTAAGGGCCCGTCTCGCTCCGGTGAGACGGGGGGTTTCTTCCGCTGGTCACTGCTCCTTCGGGAGGGGGCAGGACCCTTCTCTTCTTCCGCAAGGAAGAAGACTACGGGGACCAGAGAGTGGCCGGCTAACACCGGCACTTCTCGCCTGCTGTTAGTGGTTCGACCACGGCAGCAGGATCCGTCTCGGCCTCTCGTTCGCGAGAGGTACCGAGTGTACGGTCGCCTACCAGCGACCGTGCAGCTAGGAACCAGACCTCTGAGCCAGCTCAGCGTCAGGTTCACGGCACGGAGCGGAAGACTGGTGACAGCCGCTCAACGCGACTCTCACCAGACCAGCTCTCGCTCTCGCGGCGATCAGCTGGCTACCCGGGCTGACGTGACGGTCCACGGACCGGCCAACGGGCTGAGGCTGGGAAGAGGTCCCCCCCCGTTCGCCGGCACCAGCCACGGCTGGTACCAGCGACGTGACGGCGCCGTGAGGATACGCACCGGTCTCACCGTGGACAGTGGAGCTCGCCGGCGCGCCTGACCGTCACTCTCACAGAGAGCGATCGGGTACGGCGACCAGCACCAGCTCTTCTGACACACGAGACCGGGGCCGCTGTTCTCAGTCCAGCCGTTCTCCACAGCGAGACGGCTCGACCAGGGCCAGGGCCTGCAGCTCGATCGCCACCGGCGGGTTGACGATCGCCTGCAGTCTTCCAAGCCCACTGGTTCTGCCAGCGAGCGAGGAGGGAGCGTCAGGTCTGCCTCTCCCATACCTTCAAACCTCCTCGGGTTACACCGGGAGGGGCGAGGTATTGAGGAGTGATCGTGAGGGGTGCGCCCTCAGGATCCCACCATCGACGTCCTACGTACCAGGCACGGTTCTCGGACCGGCCAGTCGTATGCACAAGTGGCTGGAGGAGACCGAGAGGGGTCTGTCGCTGTTCCCCCCCCCCTCAGAGGGGGGAGGGTCTCGGGAGCTGCTCCTGTTCGAGGGACTGGACGGTCCTACTCCGCAGGATGCAGTCACTCCGAGATTCAGAGGAACTTTGCCGAGGTAATTGCGCTGATTCGTCAGCACAATGACCTCGGGGAAGGATCGCCGCTCCCACCATCCGAGCCCACGTCCCGGCTCGAGTCGTTCTGGGCCCGAAGAGACCCAGACCGACGGTGGTTTGCCGCGTTCTGAGCTTGCCGACTCAGTTGCTGGACCAGGTAGAATCTCTTGTCTTCGGGCAAGACGGTTCTCTCAAGTCGGCAGGTCGAGCAAGCTGCTTCCACCTCCTCTGCTGCGACAGCGGCGTTTTTATTTTTACGTGCCATCTGAGGACCCGATGCCGCCCAAACAGGTGAACCCGGAGTTAGCCAGGCTAACGCCAGGTGTGTCTCTGCAGCAGCTCCTGTCCGAGAACCTATGGTTCTCGCAGCAAGAGGCACTCGGCCTGGAATCCACTGCCATGGCAGCTTTCCAGGCCGTCTCCTGGATAGATCTGTGGTCCCTCACAGTATCTAAGGTCGCAGCCAACTCCGGGGGAATTTCTCCCGAAGATGACTCGGCCTTTAGGAGACTGCCAGTCTGGGGGAAGAGCCATCTCCTTCCTTGCCCACCAGACGGTGAACCTGTGGGCCAACCTGGTTCTCCGGACGTAGGGACGCTGTTCCTTACTCGAGTTTCCAGGGCGGTCTGGGCGTGAAGCGGCATTGGGACTTCCGCAACGGACCTTTACGGAGTTCCACGTCTCTCTTCCCAGGAGAGATGGTGGACGCTGCGGTGGACAGACGGCGCACTGACGACAGTGACCGTCTGGGTTCACCAGGCAGTCTCGAAGGCTTCTGGGCAGCCTCGGACTGCGGCCAAGCCAAGAGCTCGGCTAGCGCTTCCACGGTGGCTAAGACGGTAGTCGCGTCGAAGCCCCGTGGAAAGACTCTGTCTTCTTCGCTTCTGCAAAGGGGAGCTGTAACCAGCCCTCCTCCCAGCCCTCCTTCTCCCGAGGAGGCTCTGGGAAGAAGTCGAAGAAAGGGGGGAAACGCTAGGGACGGCGTTCCCCCTCACTGCTGCTGGAAGTGGGGGGGTGCCTGGCCAGCCATTGGCAACTTGGCAGCGCTACGGCGCCGAGACCTGGATTGTAGATGTCCTTCGGGAGGGATATCTATTACCCTTCGCATCTCGGCCACCCCTCACCTCCAACCCGGTCCAACAGCAGTCGTACGTTCCAGGGTCATCGAAGGACGTAGCATTGAGACAGGAGATCAAGACCATGCTGAGCAAGAGAGCTGTAGAAATCGTCACGGATCAGTCACCGGGCTTTTACAGTCGACTCTTCTGGTGGAAAGTCTACGGGAGGCTGGCGCCCGGTGATAGATCTCTCTCCCCGAATCGGTTTGTTCGCCAGAGACCCGGTTCACGATGGAGACGGCACGTTCCGTGCTCGACTCCATCAGGGAGAACGATTTCATGCTTTCAGTGGACTTGAAGGATGTGTATTTCCAAATGCCCATTCATCAGTCCTCCAGAAAGTACCTCCGCTTCATCCTCGACGGGACGGTGTATCCAGTTCAGGGCACTTTGTTTCGTCTCTCAACCGCCCCACAGGTGTTCACGCAGTGTTCACTCTGGTGTCTGCTTGGGCCCATTCGCACGGGATACGTCTGATGAGGTATCTCGACGATTGGTTAGTCCTGGCGAGCTCCCGCTCGCAGTTGCTACAGGATGGGATCGACTACTCGAGTTTTCTGTGCGATCTGGGGATCGTTGTGAACTTCGAGAAGTCCGATCTCGAGCCCAAGCAGAGGATGTAAGTACCTGGGTATGCTGATCGACACGGTAGCAGGGTGAGTCTTCCCCGCAGACTCGCGGATCAGCAGATTCAGGGAGGCAGCCAACCAGTTCCTGTCTCGGCAGGAACAGGTAGCTCAGTGATGGCAAGTCGTGATCGGACACCTGTCGTCACTCGAGAAGTTTAGTCCCTCACGGGCGTCTTCACCTGCGGTCTCTTCAGTGGAGACTAAAGGAGAGTTGGTCACAGGCGACGGATCCCCAAGATTTCCAGTGTCACTGACACCGGAGGTGAGGCAGGACCTAGCCTGGTGGCTGGACGACAGGAACCTCTTAAGAGGAGTGCCTCTGCGCACTCCCCCACCCCCCCCGGACATGCAGCTGTTCTCAGACGCATCGACCGAGGGATGGGGCGCACACCTGGAGGAGTTGCTGACATTCAGGAGTGTGGGGACGAGAACGACAAGCACCTTCACATCAATGTACTGGAACTCAAGGCAGCGTTTCTCGCTCTCCAAGAGTTCCAGGACCGCTTGATGGGACACTCAGTGGTGTTGATGTGCGACAACACCACGGTAGTGGCCTACGTCAACAAACAGGGGGGGCCTAGTGTCTCTCCCGTTGTACCAGTTGACTCGGCAGGTGCACGAGTGGGCCGAGGCACACTCAATAGAGCTGTCGGCACGCTACATTCCAGGGAAGAGAAGAATGTAGTAGCAGACACGCTCAGCCGTCGGGATCAGGTGATAGGGACCGAGTGGTCTCTACACCAGGACGTGGAAAGGAAAGGCTCTTCGACCCTGTGGGGGCGACCAGTCGTGGATCTGTTCGCCAAACACCCGGCACAACAGAAAGCTTCAGGTTTTCTTCTCAGCCGTGCCGGACCCAGGGCAGCTGCAGAGGATGCTCTTCAACACCCGTGGGACAACCTCTTCGCCTATGCCTTTCCCCCGTTCAGCCTGATTCGCAAGGTGATCAGTCGAGCACTGGTCACCTCCCCGAATCTCAGGATGATCCTGGTGGCTCCCGAAAAAAAATGCAAATGGCCAGGCAATTTGGTATCCGGACCTGCTGGCTCTTCTCGCATGGAGAACCAGAGAGAGACCCTTCCCCCTTGGCACAAAACCTTCTCGCCCAGCCACACGTCAGCAGCGG
Source organism: Macrobrachium nipponense (assembly GCF_015104395.2). Classification (NCBI taxonomy): domain Eukaryota; kingdom Metazoa; phylum Arthropoda; class Malacostraca; order Decapoda; family Palaemonidae; genus Macrobrachium; species Macrobrachium nipponense. The sequence goes on from NC_087218.1 coordinate 7,037,643, forward strand.
TACCACCGAGCAGTCCAGTTACGACTTCACGCTGGCTGTTATCCACCATCTCTTGCGAACGAGAGGCTTTTCTCGTAGCGCAGCAACAGAGATGGCTGGAAACGTCCGTCAGTCCTCTGCAGCTGTGTACCAGGGGAAGTGGGCCGTCTTCTGTGGTTGGTGTCGTAGACGGGGTCTATCTCCTCTCAGAGCCACTCTTCAGCAGGTAGCGGATTTCCTCATGTTTCTTCGCCGAGAGAAGCTCCTCAGTCCCCACAGTCAAAGGATACAGAGCCGCCCCTGGCTCTCGTCCTGAAACTGAGGGGATTGGACTCTCGAACTCGTCGAGATCTCCTTGCTTATGAGGAGCTTCGAAAGGTCTTGCCCACCCAGGGAACTCAGGCCCCCTGCGTGGGATGTGACTCTCGTCCTTAGGAGTTTTGACTCGAACACCCTTCGAGCCACTCCGAGAGTCGTCAGACAGGGATCTGACCTCAAGACCCTCTTCTTTCTGGCCCTGGCATCGGCGAAGAGAGTAGGGGAACTTCATGGTCTTTCCTATGATGTACGACACTCCAGGGATGGGGATCTGTGACGCTCGATTTCGTCCCGAACTTCGTGGCGAAGACTCGAAACCGTCGGTCCCTGACGACAGGTTCGAGTCTTTCACGATTCCCTCCCTAATGGACTTCACCGATAATGATGCGGATGAGAGGCTGCTGCTTTGTCCTGATGAGGGCGCTAAAACGGCCGTATCTGAAGAAAACTCGACACCTCAGGCCTGAGTGTCGACGCCTCTTCATTAGCACCGGGTAACCAAGAAAGAAGTATCCAAGAACACTCTTTCATTCTGGCTGCGCGAGGTCATCAGGAGGGCGTATGAGGCTGATGGTAGTGACGATAATCCGTACGTCCCGTCCGAGAGCTCACGAAGTCAGAAGTATTGGCCACCCCTCGTTGGCGTTTCGTAAGAACTTTCTCCGGGTTGGGCAGCAGGTCCTGAAGGCAGGTGTCTGGTCTAACCAGACTACTTTCACCTCCTTCTACCTTCGGGATATTGCCCACAGGTCCTTGGATACCTTTTCCTTGGGACCCGTGGTGGCTGCTCAACAAGTTGTGTAGCTAACCCGACCCGTCGCAGGCTGAAACAGCATCGAGTCCTGGTGTGACTGTGTGGATGGATGTGTGAGTGAGTGAGTGACTGGTCTCCCTCTTCCCATCTTTTCCTCCTCCTCTACCTGTGGGCAGAGGGCCACGGTCGTCACTACGCTGGATGAGGACGAGATGCAAGTGAGCTATATGACAGAGCCCCGTCCTATCCCTTTCACTAGGGATAGGAGCAGAATATTCCACCACTTTCCTCCTACAATGGGGGGGGAAGTGGATGCCTACAAGAGCAACCCATGACTTTATATTTGCTCCTGTACAGGAACAAGTTCTTAC
>NC_087218.1:7039564-7099564 GCF_015104395.2 Macrobrachium nipponense
TACTCCTTCAATACCAGTTAGAACCAACACCGATTCTTATACTGGTTCTTACATTGGACCCCTATACAGGTTCTTACACTGGACCCCTATACTGGTTCCCTGTAATACAAACAGTTCATTTAGGACGGCAATCTTGTGCCAAAGAGCATGCAGTCGTTAGGCCTTTAGGCTATGCTACTCATGCCTAACATCGAAGTTAGCCTGACTTTATATGCATAACATGGGTGGAATTTACTCTAGAACTGACATTTTTATAAACATGTGGAAGACTAATTCACATCTTAGCCTACATTCAGTTGATGGTACAATTGCAACAACATGCAAGCTCAACATGGTGCAGCTTACGTAACAGTACCATTACAATTCTTGGCAATTGGCAGTTATATCAAAGTAAAAGTATAAAGAAACACTGCCAAATGTTATGGCAACATATACATTATAAACTACAAGTGCATACCTTTTACAAGGGAGAAATACGTCATTTCAAATGAATATAAGGGGAGATACATTCGTTTCCCCTCAGCGTTGCCGTACTCGTCTCGAACAGAGCAATTTGATCTTATGCAACTGCGCACTTGGTTACAGTTACGTACTTACGTACGTACACTCAATCATAGACAATCTCAACTTCGAGTGGCTAACTTAACATCTTGATAAGATGAAAACCAATTCGGTTTTCCAGTCCATCAATTTCCATGAGTACTGTCATAAATGCTAAATGAATGATTTCCATCATTACATGTTCACAGGTGGATCCGATCGCTAATATCCAGCTCTCTGAGGCGTCAAAGGAGCACAGCGACTGGGCGATGCACTTGTCATTCCGTCAGTTGCATTGTTGCAGTTCACGATTATGGGTGTGTATTCCATATTTGGGTGCACTAATAGTTCCAGACAGGAAGGGATTTGTTTTCACAGTTTCCCTAAAGACCCCGAGGTGTCCAAAGTATGGATTGATGCATGGAAAAGAAGTGATAGCATTAATGTTAAGGATGCCAGGATTTCTTCTGTCCATTTCCGGACAGAAGATTACGAAAGAAATCTTCAACATGAACTGCTACCACAACTTTACCAGAGAAGTTATCACAGATTAAAGAAAACCGCATTTCCCTCTTTAAATTTACATGTTAAGGACGTAAAGTCAGGTATGGTTTAACAATTTGTTTACAATCTCATTAGTGCAATTTTTAGTGACATATATTCGGTTGATAAGTAGCCTGGACTAAATTCTTGAAATGAAGTACAAAATTAGAATAGACCTAGCCTATGCAGTGAATGAAGAAATTATCGGAGTAATGCTATCCAATTTTTTTTTTCTTTTATACTTTCTCTTTATGAATGTAAAGTTGTTCGAACAGGTGATTAGGCCTATGCGTAATAACCTACTTCTGAGTAGTCTTCCTGTGCAGACAATAATTAGGCCTAGGTCTTTCATTTCTTAAGAACCCCACTAAGGGATATCGTGGGGTCAGAGCGTTGAATCTGGTAATAAAAGCATAGACCTATTGATGAGTCACGTAGTGTATGGAGAATTAGTGTTATGGAACCAGGTAAGTCTTGGGTTTCCAAAACCCCTGAAAAAAAGTGACTCCAGTCATGTTGACTTAGACTCTGAATTATGTATCTCTGCTCATCTCTTGAAGAGAATCCCTCAGGTAGGTCTACCAAATGAGCTGGAGGAAGAGGATTTTGTAGATCTTGGAGTAGAGTCTGAAAATGGTATAGAAATGGAAGCCTTGAATTATCTGGGAGGTTATATAGCTCATAAGTACAGAAATAAATATCACTTCCTTAGGATTCCTAGATAATGAAGGCCTAAACAACGACTGGATCTCCAAAGTGAGGAGGAAAGTGTTGTTTAGGCCCAGTCCTCAATTTTTCAATAATTTAAAGGAAATGGAGCAACGCTTTAAATCTTTTCATGAGGAACAGTTGAAACCAGCTGTTTATGGGATTACGAAATTAGTTAATATTTTCAGGGAATTAAACATTGATGTTCCAGAAGAAGTAATGAAGTTCTTTGTTAGGTGCAGAATACATTTTAGGGTGAAGATAATAAATGCTGAAAGGAAGTCAGAATTTCTTAAAAAAGGTGTAAACAAAATGAAAAAATTCTCCAGCAATTTTTTGTAAATAAAAGAACACTACGCTAATTCAATAAAAGTCTGGATATTTTTTTTTTTAGTTTTTTTTTTATATTCATTCACCCTCGTTACTTTCGTTATTTGTATTCCAACAAGATTATATTCTGTTTGGTAAGGTCTTAGATATCTTGGTATAGCTGTGTTTTAAGTGATAGAGAGAGAGAGAAAGAGAGGGAGAGAGGAGAAGAGAGAAAATATTTTCCTGTATGGAAATTGTGAACACCAGCATAGCAACAAATTACTGCCAAAACATAATCATTAAGTGCGACCGACGATTTCACCTTATGTTATTCCGTCTTAGGTTTGATCACTTATTCAATTACGAGCGGGTTAATTACTTCGCTTTTCACAGACTTAATAGTGCAAAAATACTGGAAATTTTGCTTCATATAATAGGATTACACTCAAATGTCAATTTTAAAAGAATCATATATACATTCTATTGTCTAATTTGTATTTTAGGCTAGAATTTATAAAAATAAAAAAATAAAGAATTAGAAGACACCAGAATAATACAACAATGATTAGTCTTAGTCGAGGATGTCTTCTTGCTTAATTACTTTATGAGTAAGCATGCATGATTATTTTTTCAAATTATGTAGCCTATGTATGCAGTATGAATGAGAGTATGTGCATGAGTATATATGTATACAGATTTACAGGTAGGCGTGATTGTTATACATTTATACATTTCTATCTATGCATAAGAGAGAGTTAGTACATGTGCGTGTATATATACAGTATTTGTAGGTAAAAATGCATGACTGATTGTCTCCAATGATTGGCCTTGACTTGGGTGCTATTTTTGACAGTGATAATCGTGGGGCCCTTCTTTTCAACCCTAGACCGAAGGGAGGTAGTTACCCTCTTATTAGTATTATCACTGAATCTTCGTGGTATTGTTCTTGGCCCATTATTTCTTATATATCCTATACACACAATATATGATCTGGCCTGGAAAACATTATTTGTTCATGCAGATGAAGTCATCCCAGGTCTATAGTCAGCTCGGATTAGAGCATGGTGGAAATGGTAGAGCAAGTTAAACATCAACAAAACTCAAGGTCTTTGCTAAACTCTTCCATGACGACTTTTTTTTTATATTCTTTTTTTATTGGGGTGTTTATTTTTCTTTTTTGTGGGGCAAACTCCTGCCGATGACATCCGCAGTGGCCGATGGCTGAAATATATTTACTATATCCTTTGCAACGTGAGTGGATTCGATTTCCACTAATCTAAATTCGTACTGATTACAAGCTTCGCCTCTCCACAGAATATACGGAACTCGAGGGGTTAAGGTCACTTTGGTCATTGCAAATGAACTATCAATTTTGATACTATTAAGACACTTGCATGCTATTTCTATGGAAATGAACGTTGAAAATATGGCCGCCTTTAGATCCCATGCAAATCGACTTCCTTAAATAGCATCATCAATTGGAATGCATAAATAGTCGATTGCATTAGGAAATGCTAATTGATCAGAAAAATGTGACCAATTAAGCAACAGCGTCGGCATCGTGGTCGTCAAGATTTTGCAGAAGTCGACTTGGTTCAGTCTCAATTTTTACGACGCAGTATATTTTTAACTTACTTATGAGAAAGTATATTTTTAGCTTTCTTATGAGAAAGTATATTTTTAACTTACTTAATGGACAGTATATTTTTAACTTCATTCACAGGTGTTTATAATTTTCCCGTGACGAGAACCCGGCTGAATAGGTGAGATCAACCTTAAAAAAAAATAAATGCAAAGGAAAAATGTTTTCAGATTCCCAATTCATTTTGTCTCTAGAGTCCTTTAGTTTTTACCTTTCAGGTTTGTATCATGAAATGTTATAAACAACAGTAAAATCTCGTTTTTTTTTCATTTCCATGCATCCAATTTTGATTAATATTACTTGTGCATTTGGGCCTCTGCAAGAAGTATATAGGTTCTTGTCAAGAATGACGCATGAAACTGTTCAGTAAGGTCCTACAGATTTACTATTTTCCTACACTCAAACACTTAGAAAATCTCAAAATTTCCTCCCCCCCACTCTCTCTCTCTCATGGATTTTTCTTATATTTTGCTTTATATTTTCTTCTTCTTCGCATGTTGAGGTGAATGACAGGAGGAAAGATAAATATGTACAGAATAAAACAAAGACGGCAAAGCTCTCTCTCTCTCTCCACAATTAATAATAAAATAATACACACTTTGTGTAAATGCTGAATGACCTTTCTTCATATTTCGATTCCCATATTCTGATCGAAAAATCATGGCAGACGGACGAATCTACAGGATGACTTTGGGACTGACTTCCAACGTATGTACCCTGTCTCTTGCCTGATTACGGAAAGGGCAGCGAAGATACTGACCGAGCCTCTACAGATAATAATAAAATAATACCAAGAAGTGCCAAATGTGCAGAGAGATAGACGAGGAAAGAGAGGGAGTTGGAGAAAAAATAAAAATAAAAAAATCATACCTTTCCATCTTATTAGCATTATGCCGTTTTCAAACCCCAATCTGTTTTAATTGATAGTCGCCATACTCCGGTAACTGAAGATCCAAGAGATGACTGGTGCTGCGTAAAGGAGGAGTCTGGTACAAGCGGCAGTTTTGTTTAAAATGAGGCCTGAGAGCCGCCAGTCAAGTGACTGAGCGCACACGGCTGCATATTTCATTGCGTTTTGCAAGGGGAGTTACACTGTTCCCCGTTGGTCAAGCTCCAATGCACTCGATACTCTACAGCCGGATAAGCGAAGGGGGAGGGAGAAGGTATTAGATCGTTAAGAGAATGAAAATGAGAAAATAAAGCCAGCCCAGGAGAGAGAGAGAGAGAGAGAGAGAGAGAGAGAGAGTAGACGCAAGGAAAAGAAAGACTTTCACCTCGTCAGCGTAAAGATTCTACCTTGTAGTAGCAACCCTTCTGTTTTGATGGACTGATCAACACAATGTCCTGCTCTCTCACTCTTTCTACCTATCCTAACTGCGTCCTAGAACAGTCGACTAGCAACTAAGTACCTGACTCACCTCTTAGGCCAGTGGAGACATACAGAATTTCTAAGGAACCGTTGCGCCAGTCTTATTCCGGTTCGGGTATCGAACGGTTGTCATTCCATTTGAAAAACGACAGCGCCACCACAGCGCTTACGAGGTTAGAGAGAGAGAGAGAGAGAGAGAGTTTCCTGTACATCACCACTCTTAGAAGAGGCCGTGTCAACACGGAAAGTGATCATAAACCTTTTGTATGACACGGATATAATAAGAACTAAGAATTTCAACTTTAGACTTACACTTACTTGTTCGCTTTTATGAGACGAAAGATAATGATACATCTTTATTCGTATACCTTTATTCACGTATCTAATCGACCTAAGAATATAACAAACTCATTTCGTCCCTTAAATTTACCCATCAGGGAAAATGGCGTTGCCTAAGAAGGTCTACGTGACCTTCAGAAATTAGAAGGGACGTACAAATCAGCTTAACTACGATGAAGTTTTTATTTCTTTCTTTCTTCTGGCCGGCGCCAGAAAAGAGAGGCTTTGGGAACTACGTCCTAGTGGTCTTTGCACCTATAATAATAATAATAATAATAATAATAATAATAATAACCAGACTTTCGCCCTACAGAAAATGAAACGAAGAAATTATAAATGCATCTTTGAGCACACATCACTCCCCCGCACTGTTCCCGTTTTGTCCATAAATGACAATGCACAAAAACAAGTGTGAATTGCAGTGGAACCATACCGTACGACGTTTTATTTTGAAAGAGTTTCATGAGAAGACTCAGAATCATCTCTATCCACTCCTATACATAAGGCTCAAGTTCCTCTATAATGGTCAGTGTAGGATATGCGCCAACGGCACATTTTTACGCTTAACTTGTGCAACATGCATGAAAACTTAGATTAAAAGGCTATCTTGTTTTTTTTTAAAGTACATTTTATCAAAATATGTTACGAATACACAGAGACGCACATACAGAAGATACTACGAAACTCAAAGACTTGAGAACATTATAATGGAATAACATGAAAAATGCGTCGAAATGTTCAATTTTGATTATACTTATCTCCGATTGTTTGTGGGACCGTTGAATGGACTATTCTGACTCGAAGATAGAAAAAACCTGGTAACTGAATCAAAGTCATGAAAATATAACCGAAGTTCTCCTCTCTCTCTCTCTCTCTCTCTCTCTCTCTCTCTCTCTCTCTCTCTCTCTCAGAAGGTCCAATAAAAATCAATTGTATAGCAGCACGCATGTACTCAAAAACAAACTTCTATATTTTCATTCTTACAGATATGAGAATCTAGTTCTGTGTCGCTCTATTACGCCTACTCTCTTGCGTAAATATATATAAGTATATAGATAGAAGATAGATAGATAGATAGATAGATAGATAGATAGATAGATAAATAGATAGATATATTTATAAATCAGCATGTTACATTCACTAGATCAATGGAAATTCAATGGATATACGATAAAAGCTCAACTTAAAATGAAAGGAAGACTTTGTCCTTTAAGAGATTGAGGTATGCATGTATGTATGTGTGTATACAAGGTCCAGTTTGTATGTATAACCAAGTACATATGTATAACTTAGCCTCTCATAACAGGATGCTTTGGGGAAGTGTTTACGATATTTGTCTGGTAGGCGCCGCAGACAGATGGCATTGATAAGAAGGAGGATCCAAACGTTAAAGTCTCCTTAAGATGCTGGCCATAGCCCGTTTATGACGTCATGAACTTCAGACGACCCACAGGATGACCTTCCGCGGTCTGAACCTGCTTTTTTTTTATATTTAAGTTATGTTTTCTCTAGTTAAATGCGAATGATTCTTACAGCAGACCCCCAAGTTACAGTAACCACATTTTGCAACCACATTTGATTGCATTTTTAAGTATTCCAGTTCCGCGCGGAAACTGGTCGATTTATTAGTTTTCCATGACGTAGGGCCCGAGGTGGACAGGGCCAAGCCTGCAACACGCCTTCGTTTCCACCAATCAACGATCAGGGCCAGTTACTTGTCTCGCCGAGGCAGCCAATAGAGAGAGGGGGACCCAGACCATCCTAGATGTATCACCCAATCACCTCTCACTCTAGGAGCACATGATGTTTACACATTAGCGTGACCGCTGCAACTTGTTTTATGTGACTAAATTTTTCAATTTTTTTTACCGAGTGTTAATAATTATTCTTGCAGATAAGCAGACAAAGACTCAACGTAAATATTTCCTACAAAAACACATATGCATATATATATATATATATATATATATATATATATATATATATATATATATAGTATATAATATATATATATATATATATATATATATACATATACATACATACTATATATATATATATATATATATATATATATATATATATATATATATATATATATAACTATATATATATATAATATATATATATATATCTATATATATATATATATATATATATATATATATATATATATATATATATATATATATATATATATATATATATATATATATATAATTATATATATATATATATATATATATATAGATATATATTCTACACACACACACACACACACACATATATATATATATGTATATATATTATATATATATATATATATATATATATATATATGCTTTAAATGTTGGGTCGTGAATGCATCCCCTGTTGTAATATGTGCATAGTATACATACTATGCATGTATATAAACAGTGGTGCACAATTTTCAGCCCCGTAAAATTCAAAGAGAGAGAGAGAGAGAGAGAGAGCTTTACTATGTACTCATTATAATATTCTCCCCGAATCTTTTCTTAACCGACATCAACGGTGCCATCTTGTAGGATGAAACTGCTATAACTAACTAGCTACAACACAAACTAGAAGCATGTGATGTAGCTACCTGTTGTTTAAGATGGTTTGCATTTCAGCTTTATCTGTAATTTTTCTGTTCTCGGAGAGAAATCGATAACGTTTTCGACTCTGCTCGCTGCTATGTTATTACAACATGATCATTATGTATATTAGTCACGCTTCCTTTTTCTTCGAAAATCATATACTAATATATACAACGGTCAGACGCTACTAGATCCTGATCGTTGTCGGGTATTATTAGCTATCTTTAAACGTATACAGTCAGGCGTAAAGGTTTAAAATCGACTAAGTTTGGAACAAATATAACAACAGAGAAATTCCAGGTCTGGATTTGTTCTAATAACCAATTGGATTTAAACATACAGTCTGTGAGGAAAGGATTAAAATCGACTAAGTTTGGAACAAATATAACAGGAAAATTCCAGGCCTGAATTTGTTCCAATAACCATTTGGAGAGAGACGCATAGAAAGACAAGCAAAAGACCGGATTTTAAATTCCCAATTCCATGAAAGCGTCGGACAAAACATTCTCTTTGAAGTCATTACAAACTTCAACGTTTAAATTGGTCGCCGCCGCATTAGAGTATGCTACTGAAATAGGCTTGCTAAGGTAGTTAAATAAAAAAGTGCACCGCTAAGCGGAGAGTTGCGGGGTATGTTGGTAAGGGCAGTGAGTGCTTGGAGTTGAGCTCAAACCTACAAGGTTTTAAAAACCAGTAGAGGAAAAAACCCCATATATAGACTCCACTTTTATAGGCCCGCCCCCCACCCCCCAAAGGGGCGTGGTTACCCCCCTCCTGATAAGCTCATGTACGTACGTGAGGCCTAAAAAGGGGCGGGGCAATCCCCAAAACTCCACTATCCTGGGGGGCGTGGCCACCCCTGACCTCATATAGACTCCACTATTATGGGGGACGTGGCCACCCCTGACCCCAAATTGACCCCATTTGTATTATAAGCTCATGTACGTACATGAGCTCATATTGGGGGACGTTGCTTCCCCTGACTCCATTTGTCTTACAAGCTCATGTATACGTACATGAGCTCATATTAGGGGGCGTGGCCTCCCCCTGACCCCAAATAGACTCCACTTGTCTTATAAGCTGATATACGTAGATGAGGTGTAAAAGGGGGTGTGGCCACCCTTAACCCCAAATCACTCCACATTATTGATGAGCTCATGTACGTACATGAGGTCGAAAAGCGGGGTGGGGGCGTGGCCACCTGTAACTCTACGGGAATAAAACCAACATTTCAACCCCCCACCACCGACCCCAAATTGACTCCACTGTTCTACTCCTGTGACGTCACGTAACTCTACGGGAATCAAACCATTTTTTCAACCCCGACCCCAAATTTACTCCACCTTTCCTACCCCCTGTGACGTCACGTAACTCTATGGGAATAAAACCAACATTTCAACCCCCCACCACCGACCCCAAATTGACTCCACTGTTCTACCCCTGTGACGTCACGTAACTCTATGGGAATAAAACCATTTTTTCAACCCCCGCCCCCCAAATTGACTCCACTTGTCTACCCCTACCCCTGTGACTTCACGTAACGCTATGGGAATAAAACCATTTTTTCAACCCCCGCCCCCCAAATTGACTCCACCTTTCCTACCCCCCCATAACGTCACGTAACTCTACAGGAATAAAACCAACATTTTAACCCCCCACCACCAACCCCAAATTGACTCCACTGTTCTACCCCTGTGACGTCACGTAACTCTATGGGAATAAAACCATTTTTTTCAACCCCCGACCCCAAATCGACTCCACCCTTATGCCCCCGTGACGTCACGTAACTCTACGGGAATAAAACCACCCCACCCCGACCCCAAATAGACTCAGTTCACTGTTTTTTTGCGACTCATGTCCCCTTTAAGTGTTTTCAACATAACCCGGACGTTTACCTCCTCCTCCTCCTATAAAATCTCTAAATTTATATATGCACATCGCGAATATACCCTCTATCGACTTCTCTCTCTCTCTCTCTCTCAGCCGTTACATTTTGCTTTATATATATATACACAGCTGCTTAGATATTCGGAGTATCATGATAAAAGGATATTTGGCGACTGACTTCATCCTCATGTGAGACGTATATTCATCAATTTGATATCTCCCCCAATAACTGACAGGGACAATGTTATCTGATGATGAATCACGCACGCACACACGAAGAAACGAGACCTTATCGCCATATTTGCCAAGCTGACTTCACGCCCACGTGAAATTTTATTTATCATAGAATTTGAGTCATAATCTCCATGCCGAACACAAGGACAAAGGCACACATTTCAATTTTGTTTATTTATTAATACTGAGTTTGAAAGAGGTTAAAAAATCAAATGACAGACGGAATTGTTATTTTATATTTGTAACCAATGCTAAATACAGGGGAATGAATTAATATTCCATACAAATACATACATTAGAAAAAAACTGTACAAACACAAATACAATAATATACGCATTCACTTTTTCAAAAACAATACTTCACGGAAACACACGGCTACTATATATTTTCTAACCTGTTCCTTCACATCACAGCCCTAGTATATACCACATACATCTTCTCCAGCACTTTCCCGACCGTGTATCAAAGACAACGTTTCATCTAACACCTCAAAGCTGTTAAATTTAGCTAACAAGTTTTTCAAATACAAATCTTCCACGCACCTTTCCTCCAACAGGGATAAATTCTTTTTCATTATAGCCATGCAACATATTTTACCAATTTTGCTCATTTCATCGCTGAATGTAGCTAACACAGGTAAATATTGATTCAATCATGTCGTATTAACCAGCCCGCTTTGACCGATGCCAGCGGGAAAGATAACATATATGATATAGTCATACGATGATTTAAATAATTCTTCCTTCAATTTCTTGACCGAAGAAAAAAAGTGATTGAACCTCATCTGTTTGCTATCTCTGCCCAAACGATCGGCCTGATCTTCATCTTTGGAATAAGCCACGCTCTTTTGCACGTATTCATTATCTTCAATGGGGGCGCCGATACCGTATTGGGTTAATAAGGTAGCTATGGTGGGTAGATCAACTTCTTCGTTGCATTGCCAAGATGTGATATTTTCAGGTCTTTTGACAATGGCGGACCCTACAATACCCCTATCACGAAGACAGGCATACGATGCACCAGTGTGAGAATATCGAAAACCTGCCAATTCGGCATACGGATAAGCTCGAATGACATCCACCACCACACTGTAATTCCTGCATGTCACACAATTAGTGGCCACTACTAAACACGTATTCCTCTTCCTGAACTTATTTTCGGACAAGTTCCCGAAAACTAACTTGCACGAGGAGGTTGATGAAGCCATGGCGAGAGTTCACGTCTTGATGTGACAATCCTTCAAGAGATAATGAGCTACGAAAGCCCCGCAACCCGAGCTCCCTCTATCACAATCACTGATTACAAACCAGTTGTGACGAAGCATCAAGTCTCTCCCAGCAATGATTCAAACTTATACGGTTAAACAAGTCTTATCATTCCCTCACGCCAAAGGTCATCCACACAGATCGGTGTGATCTGCATCTTTGGAATACAATACTTCAACGAAACACCATATGTCACACCTGATTATTACTTACCAACTGAACACCATAAATACAACCAACAAGGGAAAATTGATGTTATTCCTTACCCAAAGTGTATAAGAGTAAGTGCAGCACGCAGACTCTCCGTCCCTACAAGTATTTCTCTTGACCGGAACGTCATTTCCCTTCGTCACCATTCAGCAAGTAGCATATAAAACACTTTCCATTTACTTGAACATATAGTATAGTAAATATTAAAAACAGCAAAAGATTCATCTGTATATGGAAGAGATGTTCTTATAAAATAATGTACCCGTTGAAAGAAACGGAATATATAAAACAGTCATTATTCCTCCCTTTCAGATATGGGAAATAACTCTAGTAGTGAACTGTCAGCCGACGGAGTAGTCACTCAAGTCAGACACCGTTACTATTATGGTGTTGGAGCCCCAAACTCATTTATTAGGAAGGTGAAAACGGGTCATGACCATGAAGCAGAAGAAGAAGAAGAAGAAGTAGCAGGAGATGCAACAACTCCCACTAGCAGCCCACAATAGTGCAACCCCCGACCAACTTCGCCACCACCCACTACTGAAGGAAACGAGCAACCCGGTGAAGGTATGTAAAACCGATGTGTTATATATTTATTTAATAACAGTTCCTTATTCCATAGAAACACGCACTCTTTTTCTCCGTTTCCCTGTTTTTGCTTTCAAATGTATTGTGGGCATAGTAAAAAACACCTATATAATTATTCATAAGGATTTATTAAGCACATAAAGACAGTTTACAAATTCAATACACCAATCGCCGTCAGACCGCCTCAGCACGCATCCCAATATAATGTTCACGTGTATCCTTATTTTAACCTGAATATTCCGAAAAGCGTTTAAGTGGAAACGACTAAGACGTCTTAGCAGTTTATCACCGACGTTCACGGGTGAATGATTCTCACAGCTCATCCTGAAGTAAGTAAAAAAAGTTATGTGATTCAAGGTCTATGATACATATATAGAATATATCCTTAATAGAATGTAAATGGGGTATATAAAAATCAAAGAAAAATATGCATTTACCTTAGTTGTTTAAGATGCGGAGACATTCCTTGTACGTAATAGCACGTTTAACCCCCGACCTCTAATGTGAACATTTAAACTCTTTCAAATATTTAAAATAATATCCCGTTATCCATTTATCATTACCTCCCAAACGAGTGAATGAGAATACATTTTGTATTAAGGATAATACTGTTTTCACACCACGGTGACTCACGCAATGAACAAAAAACTAACGTAAAGACTGCACTTGTACGATTTATCAGGTTGTATTTGTTTTATTAGTCGACAGAGGTTATATTCGGGATGCGCATATATAAATTTAGAGAAGTCATTCGAATAAACTTTTGGATTTATACCGTAACTATCAAAAAAGATTATATTTCTAGGTGATTTTTCCACGTAAAAACATACCCAATGACCAACAATATTAATATCAGTAGACGAAGATAATGTATTAGATATAAAAACTAAAGGTTTAATTCTATTTTCTGGCAATGTCAATAATCCTACTTCATCCGAAGCGAACACACCTAAATATTTAACCCGGTCACCGAGTGAACCTTTTAAACTTATTTCAATTTCTTTTGTATCCATTCCATTTAACCTCTAACATCACCCTGAATAACCCTATCCGCATCCACCGTTAAAATACCCTTGGTATCCCCGAAAAGTAAAATAATGCAGGGTTTGGGCGTAGCCGTACCCAGCCTGATCGATATTCGCAGGTTTGCCGAAATTTCCACTGGCATGGAATCTTCAACATCTTCCACCACAAAATTTAAGCAGTAAATAGCTCTACCATTTTTAAAACTATCATAAGTGATCAGATTATCACCGTCACCCCTTATACTTTTCTGCGTCTCGAGATATAATTGCATGATGGTATTAGGGAAACTACATTGAATATTATATACAGTATTCCCATTAACGGTAATATGTATATTATTTAAATCGAAAGATTGAAAATATAGACTATTGGTCGCGTAATCACCTGAAAATGTTTCTATATCAATCATGGCCTATGTGATTTTTTCAGGTATACAACTGTTAAAAGGCTGATCAATTAAAGTTGAATTTTCATTTTGCCCAATAACGTATGTCTTGTATAAAGTCTTATCAAATATATATTGTATAGGATTAACTGCTATCGCCTCATTTAAAGCTGACATTGCGTTATAATGTGGGGTAACTCTATCGATCCATAATTTAGCCTTTTCTACATTCAACACATTTAAATGTCCGTCTGTGCGGGCGCCCATAACCCAGTTATTATTCGCTAATTCGAATTAGCGAATAATAACTGGGTTATGGGCGCCCACGACGGACATTTAAATGTGTTGAATGTAGAAAAGGCTAAATTATGGATGTATATTTTGCGGCACTACTGCTACAGTAGTATTACTTCGCTAGCACAGATACCCCACCCACATCTATGTATCGTTCCGCCATTCATAAGTCTTTATATCCAACGTGGTCGTACAGACTAAAGAAGAAGAAAAAAAATTATATCGGATGATCCGTTGGTCTGCTGGAGATTTTAGCACATATAAGCTAGTATTTACTTTGGATAAAAATCTTATTTTAACAAAAATATTTGTATAAAGACTGTTTACATACAATCTCTCTTTCTCTCTCTGTCTCTTGGTGGCATAGTGAATAGTTAATGGAAATGTTCAAAATCCTGAATGACATTACAAGTATTATAATCACGTTACGTTAAATACAAAGCAGACCATAAACATTGGATTTAAACTAGAAACTGAATAATTACCTATTCAGGCTATAGTAAGTATGGCCACGGGCTTTCTTTTGACTGTATAAAGTTGCAAGTCGTAAGACAAATGCAGTTTTGCAACCACGGGGACAATTCCAAATCCTGTTAGCCATTCTTGACTACTATGGGTTTCAGAGCCGATGGAATAAGGCGAATGGGTTTCTGTCTGGTGGATGGGTGGGGCAACATTTCGTAAAACGATGTTTACCTTGCTTACGTAATGAATGTTTTTCGACTCTTGGTTCGCAATCATTGGCCATGGCGTCGGCAAGATCATTTTTACTCTATAATTAAAACTATCGGGTTTAGGTTATTGATAATGCTGACAAAATTTGTGTGTAGTTGTAAAATATACATATGTCAACTTTCAGCTACATCCGATGCTTTGATAAGGAGCAAAATCCAAAAAAACCGTGTTACAGAGGCCCTGAATTTCATAGTAGGCTAAATTTTCAGCACTAAGTTTGTTCTAACATTCATTTTATCACTAGTTTGTCACTGGTCTAGTTGGTCTTCGTGAACACTGCTTGAATTTGTGGAAAGCCATATTACAGTATATACTTCCTGAAACTGTGTGCCAGTGCTATTATTGAGGTTGATGCAAATTATCCTTTTTAAATGAAGACTAGAAGAGACTTGGATTGCCTGGGACTGTTCATTAATATCTGTTCCATTTTTAAGGGAAATTGTCTCGAGGAAAACCTCTCCCACGGAATTCCTCCTTGAGAAAACTTTAAACCAGAAACAATTATTCATCTTGAATGTAGTATCTCCAAAAGGACAATTTCGATTAGAATTTAAAGGATTCGCAAAGTTTACTGCGAATCCCAACTTTAGAGACTTAGAGAAGCCTCGCTAATTTTTGGATCGAAAATGACAACGTAATCCTAATGGGAATCGATTAAAGTCTTTAATGCATTCATTCTCTTTTAAATGTAGTTCGTCCTTTGCCCTTAATTGCATGTTAAAGCCTCCATGAATATGTAAGGGGAAAAATATTCTTTTAATTATTAGTGATTTATTGAGGAATTGATTCATCATCCTCCTCTAATATCTTTACACTGCTATTGTAAGTGATTGGAACTGTGAAATGTTTTCATTTTTGTTGTGGACGCGAGTGTGACAGTATAGCCAGTCCCTTGTTTTGTTTTTCTCTCACTCGAGTATGGGAGTGCTGCCCTGAAGCTTTCGTCTGCATTTGTGGTAACACTAAAGACCATGTAAGAATCACAAATGCTTTTATGTGAGGATGACGTCAACCTGTCCGCTCTTCATTTTGGCTATTTTACCAAATTATTAATACAAATGATTATCTATCCCTTGCAAGGGATCTAATCAAGGGATCTAGTCCAGAAATCTAGTCCAGGAGTTCTGAAGACTAGGTAAATTAATCAAGTCCAGGAGACTAGGCCTGGGAGAAATTTGGCATGATGTAATGAGTAATAAAGAAACCAGCTGAATACCAGGAATTTTCTTCAATACCCCTAAAATGGAAATCAGCACTTCAACTGCCTCCCAGTGGGAAGACATCACCTGGCCTCATCAGTAGTAAGAGCCATACACACAAGGAATATCATGTAATAGTAGGTAGGACAGGCCTACCCTATTTTCCAGGCAGCGTAAACGTTAGTCTTCATACCCACCGTGTCAACTATGACACAGTACCATTATCCGACCCGTGTCTCCAGGCAAGAAGACTGACAAAAGTGTATATGTATACAAATAGTATTCTTATTCTCGTATCTTAATGTCGTGGCGGGGAAAATCCGCCCACGACATTTGGTGGCAGCTGTGTTGGATCTGTAGTCCAGTGCTATTGACCCAGACCCACTGTGCATATATATATTATGTAGGTCACTTATAATGTTTTGTCATATTGTATGCATTTCTTTATACAAAATTGTTGATGTTTGTCTGATTAAGGTCATGACTTATTTACATGCATATTCATTATTTCTGTAGGGAGATGTATGGCATTGTCTCTTGATGTAGTTTACATTGTATTATTTGATTATATATAAGTGTTTGAAATATTGTAACAATGGTGACTGGTACTGATGAATCATATATTGATCTAATTCAATTAGAACAAGAAACACAACAAACATTACAGACAGTTAAGAGCTTCACTCAATCCTACCAGGACGTTTGGTCTCAAGTGGGAGATTTAACAAATCAAATCAAGGACTTGGACCAGAAGTTGGTTGACATACAGGGGACAATACAACACTTAACACCCAAACATAATAACACCCAACCATCCATAATGTCTACACCACATACGTCTCACATTCCATGTAATGAACCAAGGTATAATGTAAAACATTTTCTACAAGAATTCACATAGTGCCCTGGTTGGGAATGCAATTGTGTTCTTGTGGGTCTTGTCTTATAGGAAATTGTCAGAGTTTTGCTTTTGTAGTACTGGTTTGGTACATCTTAGAGGATAGAGTACACCACTTTCCAAACCCCTTTGAGATTCAAGTTTAGAGTCGTTTCTAGCCAAGAGCTCTGGTGAGTTTGATAATCATTAGGACGCCTCAATAGGAGTAAATTCTGTCTTCACACGTGGAGAACTCTTTTGTTGCAGAGTGATGTGACATCCTGTGTAAGTGGAGTCAATCTAACCCCAGTATTAGGCTAGACAAAGCTATTAGGAAAGCTGTATTGAACGCACACCTATAGGGTAGTGTCCCCATTTAGTACTCAAGTATATCCTTGTGTTATGTTGTTGCAAGAGCCCCTTTTAGTCTCTAGTTGAGATTGTTACTTGTTTCTACTGTACAAGACCTGTTTTTCCACAGTCGCAGACCCATCTAAGGAGCTGTTTAGTTCCGTTAGAAAAAGTTGTCCTTGATATTAGAGTGGACATGAATCAATTCTTCCCCGAGGGAAAAGCTTTGTAAGGGGAAAAATATTTCTTTAATTATTAGGGATTTATTGAGGAATTGATTCATCATCCTCCTCTAATATCTTTACACTGCTATTGTAAGTGATTGGAACTGTGAAATGTTTTCATTTTTGTTGTGGACGCGAGTGTGACAGTATAGCCAGTCCCTTGTTTTGTTTTTCTCTCACTCGAGTATGGGAGTGCTGCCCTGAAGCTTTCGTCTGCATTTGTGGTAACACTAAAGACCATGTAAGAATCACAAATGCTTTTATGTGAGGATGACGTCAACCTGTCCGCTCTTCATTTTGGCTATTTTACCAAATTATTAATACAAATGATTATCTATCCCTTGCAAGGAATGTAATCAAGGGATCTAGTCCAGAAATCTAGTCCAGGAGTTCTGAAGACTAGGTAAATTAATCAAGTCCAGGAGACTAGGCCTGGGAGAAATTTGGCATGATGTAATGAGTAATAAAGAAACCAGCTGAATACCAGGAATTTTCTTCAATACCCCTAAAATGGAAATCAGCACTTCAACTGCCTCCCAGTGGGAAGACATCACCTGGCCTCATCAGTAGTAAGAGCCATACACACAAGAAATATCATGTAATAGTAGGTAGGACAGGCCTACCCTATTTTCCAGGCAGTGTAAACGTTAGTCTTCATACCCACCGTGTCAACTATGACACAGTACCATTATCCGACCCGTGTCTCCAGGCAAGAAGACTGACAAAAGTGTATATGTATACAAATAGTATTCTTATTCTCGTATCTTAATGTCGTGGCGGGGAAAATCCGCCCACGACAAATATTTGAAATCCTGCCTCCTCTCTGGACAAGGAGGAGCAGACATTGTTTGCTACCAGAACGAGGAACTTTGTCCCCTTGTTGAAAACTTTCCACATTTTTCAAAAGTGCCCTTGTCAAGTTTTAGATACACAGAAATTCCTTAGTAGTAATCATATATATCGATGTAGGATTTATACATTGTGTTGCTAAAACAAGATAAGATAGTTTAGTCTTCAAACAACCAACGTCATCCAGGGATTCTCACAGCACTCAACAG
Source organism: Macrobrachium nipponense (assembly GCF_015104395.2). NCBI lineage: Eukaryota > Metazoa > Arthropoda > Malacostraca > Decapoda > Palaemonidae > Macrobrachium > Macrobrachium nipponense. The sequence continues at coordinate 7,057,952 of NC_087218.1, forward strand.
ATATCATTACGAACGTACATTATCTTGAGAAAGCATTACTTGATAAAACGATATCTTGTATTCGGTATTACTAGCACGTAGTACCGTTTATTTAGTATTAATAGTACTAGTAACGCTTTTCGTCATATATAAATATCTTTATCTTTCGTCGCCAGGGAGACGGGATTACTACAGTTAGCCATCAAAATTTTCTACATTTTCTATTAAAGCAGAAAAATTGCCTTCATAGAAAATGGTATTTTGGGATATTTGGGAACTAAGAAAAAATAGCTCTCTCTCTCTCTCTCTCTCTCTCTCTCTCTCTCTCTCTCTCTCTCTCTCTCTCTCTCTCTCTCTCTCTCTCTCTCTCTCTCTCTCTCTCTCTCTCTCGTGTATGTTCCATAAGCACGAATTTGTCCCGAAGTTACGAGGGACATGAAACTTGAAGGATTCTCTCTCTCTCTCTCTCTCTCTCTCTCTCGAATTTGTCCTGAAGTTGTGATTAACATGAAACGTAAAGGCTTTGATTTCAAATTGTTTTCGACGTCAACAGGATCCACAGATTTAAAGTTCAAGCTCTCCAAGAATATCGAGAAGGCCGTTCGAAAGAAGTACAGAAGGTAATAAAAGGGGAAATACAGAAAGCGATGATCAGTTACTAGTAAGATTGGTAAATTGACATAAATTAACAAATAGATTAAAATGTATTAAATCTGGTGCTAGAAAACGACAGAAGTTCGTCACATTAGCTGTTCAGGCTCGGCTTATCCTAACTTTTCACCCTACAGTTATGCATCAATGCGTATTTGTGTTAATTTGATATATATGATAGGATATACAATTTATAAAGCCACAGGCATACCCCCACCCCCATCAGACCCCCAGCAGACACAGTCTCTTTAGGTGCAGTCACACGGTCGAACAAGGACAACCATTGTTACCATTTAACAATTGTTTGCCGGTCTTTACCTTGTGAGCAGAGTAAAAACAGTGGTTTACAACCTCATCTGGTACCACTGTTTGTTACCAGATCTACGTCCATTGTTTCAACGCCTACGACGTCATCCTGCCTCGCCTATGATATGGTAACATTATTTGTCCGTCGGACATTGTTCGACCGCGTGGACGTACCTTTAGGTGGATCTTCTGAAATGAATCAAGATTTTCTGACCCATTTTAATTTTATGTTTAAAAAGCTGAATATTTACATATCTTAATCATTATTATATGGAATTTTGAGGAGCATTCCCATTCATTTTATTTATATCTTGTCTATATCCAGTCATTTAACTGTTCATAACATTTATTTTACTTAATACAGGAGGTGAAAATAATCTTTATAGAAATTCCTGAAAATGAGTTTATGTCTCACCAGCGAATGTGAAGTCGTTTATGAAGAGACTTTGCCAAAACCCAAAGATTTCAGCAAATGAAAGGAGGCGTTAGAAACATTGGTTATGGCGTAGGCTTCTGATTGGTCAAAGGAATTCCTCCTGTCCTCCCTTTGGAAGGCTCAGTGTAGTTCTAAACACGAACAGGAGTGGTCAGTGGACGTTTTTGCACACAAATGCTCACGAGATAAAGGAAAGGACTTTAGTAATGGAGAAGGCATTTCAGGTTAGTTTTTCCAACATTCTTAGGGGATATTATTGGTGCTGTAAGGCTTTGTATGATTTGTGAACTATTGTCTAGCGTGAAAATGTCCTTCGAAGGAAGGAGTGTTGTCGTCAAAGAATCTGATATTTTGCAGTTTTCAAAATTAGTTTACAGACTGGAAAGTCCTTCGGAGCTGGAAGCCCGCAGTGCCATTATTCAAATTTGACTTGTATACGTTTTTAAAAATTGACTTTCCAAAATTCTGAGGTTCTTGAACAACGTATTTGTGGTGGGAGTCTATAGCAGAACGTTCATCGTAAGTGTAGTGAGGTGCTGTAGGTGGTACCACGTGACACCTGATGTGGATAACTGGACTCCTTTATTTTTTTTATTTTTTTTTAATTAAAGCAACACAGACAGACCCTCCTCTGAAAGCCTTTGACGATCTCGGGGAATGGGGCAAGGAGGATCCAGCTAGTTCGATTTATTGGGCTCTAATTTCCAAGCTTGTTAAAAATAATGATTATGAATGGAGAAACAAATCCACAGTTACATACTGGTAAATATATTTAACAATAGATCTATACAGAGAACTTTCAGGAATCTGTTCGATTTCAGTTTTCGCGTGAAGTTGTTTATATAAAAGAAGGGAACCGGTCGTTAAAAGAAGCAGTAGCAGATCAGATAATATTTACGCTCCCATTATCAATAAGCCAAAATTCAAGTGAGGGAAATCGTATAGCTGGAATCGAATTGACAATACGGAAAACTGAGATGTCGCCATCGATGTCCAAAAAACCTCGAAAATTTTGGGTTTACTTTCAGTTTCTCTATCTGGGTGACATTGGTAATCAACAGCCTTCGTGACGAATTCACGAATGTTTTGTTCTAGTTTACAAAATACTCAGCAAGCTTATAGAAATATAAAGCAGTACAGTTAGAATTAATTAATTCAATATAAAATGGAGTAACATAAATAAAATGAAGAAAGAAAGGCAGGTATATATGTTTATCAGTGAAATATAAACCTATGGAGCGAGATAAAAGTGTCTGAATACCGGTTTTAACAATAAAAATCCCTTCTCGGTCTGTAATAAAATGTGTCAATTTTATGAAAAAGTTACAATTATTCAGCCATCTTCCGATGCATATATATATATATATAATATATATATATATATATATATACACATATATATAGATAGATAGATAGATAGATAGATAGATAGATAGATGAGAGAGGGAGAGAGAATAATAATGATTATATATATAGAGAGAGAATACTGATGATAATAATAATAATAACAATAATAATAATTAATAACTAAATAATAATAATAATATTTACATTGGCTATTACAAATTTACATTTCATTAAAAATGTTACAACATCGTAGTACAAATAAGTTATTTCATAAAAATTTACATCATTATACAAGCATATAGACAGATTATTTTAGACAAGGTTATGTATAGCTATAATATAGAACTAATTAAAACACTGGAAATTTTACATATGAAAAAATGAATTTTCATAACAGTACAAGAATATTAAAACTCTTAGCAAGCTAAAACATAAACAATACAAATAAAAGTATAGGTACTTCTCTAAGAAAGGAAATGATCTTCAGCAAGATTAAAATTTTACTTCAAAATCACTTTTAAAATGTTGTCATTTATAAAACTGTAATTCACTATATCACAAATCCATAAAATAATAGAGCAGTTACTATAAAATCATATTGATTTCTTCAATAAATATTGAAAACCATTGGGATAAACTCCAGGCTTTCATTTGTCCATGGTTGTGAAAAGGGAATGACTGAGGGAACTAACCATTTAAGAGAGTGATAGAGCTGTCTCCTGAAGGCAGAAGGGTTATAGGAATGAGGAAAAACAAGAGTAAGTGCAGACTTCCAAAACAGTTACTGTACCGTTCGATAAGAGAGTTGCATAAATTCACACTGTAAAGGAAACTCTTAAAGAGATTGTTACTTACCTGTTCAGAGAAATCCTTAGCCAGTTGTCTACCTTCTCTGCATCATAGGCAGTGAAAAGCCTTAATGCAAATGCACTGCGACATCCACGAGGACAATGCTGCAACATGATTGCCATAGCAGAAATAGTTGTATGGACGTATACTTTGCAGCTATGGGTGACTTCAAATGCCTGCTCAAGCAGGACGACAATATAAACACACCTGAACAGCCTGTAACTACTGCCCCTCTAATTTTCAGCGGCTATATTTTCCAGTATATATATACTCTAAATAAACCAAGAGGTCATAATAATCTCCCAAAATAATGAAACACAAATAAACTTTATCGCATAAACTAATTTGGATACATAAAACAATAATCCATAAAGTAATTTAAAAATGTAAAACACTATACGTCATAATCGTAGTATGGTACACTTTCATTCATATTTTGTTAACGGAGAGAAAGAAGTGGGCGGGCCGTCTTTCCTAACGGTGTCCGAAAGTCTCAGTCAAATGCAAAGAAAATTGGAAATGTTCAAGAGTAAAGTGCCATTATTAATAATTTTAGATACTTAGTAATATTGCCATACATTAGCGGAAGGTCTAAAACATGTTGGGACAAAATTTCAAGAAGATACAGTTGATATTTAAAAAGATATTTAAGAAAACCTATGCACACCGCAGGCCTTGAAATGGTCAGTAATTGCCTCTAACAGATGAATCCCAAAGGGTACTGACTATACTTTTTGTATGGGTTTTGAGATGGAGCATTTCCTCTGTCATGTTACGAGTTCAGCGCCTCATTGGCGTGATCGGTATGGCGTTGGCGTGCCACCTCGGTGGCTGCGAGTTCGATTCTCGGGCATTTCATTGAGGGGTTAGAGATGTGTATTTCTGGTGATAGAAATTCACTCTCGACGTGGTTCGGAAGTCATGTAAAGCCGTTGGTCCCATTGCTCAATAATCAGTGGTTCCATGCAACGTAAAAAGTTACGAGTTCAGTGGAACATTGTAGTTACCCTTGTTGCATATGTGATGCAAAAACTTGAGCTAGTTTGTACAAAAGGACTTAACAATGTTTAAATCTTTATTACCATTTAAGACCATCCAATGCATCTTATTAAATTGCCAGGAGATGCCTAGATCACCAATGCTTTGCTTGGAAATAGCCTCCAGGAGTGTTACTCTGCTTTGGTGGGCACCACTTTTTAAACCTGTCTTTGAAACCATGGGACGGTACGTACCTGCCATCAGTGCACCGCAGCATCCTTTCGACCCCTAGCAGCAACTCCTTTCATTCCTTTTACTGTACCTCTGTTAATATTCTCTTTCTTCTATCTCACATTCCATTCTCTCCAAGCAATTGCTTCCAAGTGCAACTGTAAGGTTTTCCTCTTGTTACACCTTTCAAACCTTTTTAGTGTCAATTTCCGTTTTAACGCTGAATAACCTCATAGGTCCCAGCACTTGGCCTAAATTTTATATTCTATTCTGATTCTATCTAACAAGAAATGTAGGAACCCATAGGGAGTTAATGCCATCAGTGGACCTCATGCAGTTCACTGTAGGCATTACTTAAGGTTCTTTGCAGTATACTTTCGGCTCCTAGATACAGCCACTTTTGTTCCTTTTACTGTACCTCCTTTCATATTCTCTTTCTTCACTTTGCTTTACACCCTCTCCTAACACTTGATCACAGTGCGACTGCAAGGTTTTCCTCCTGTTACACCTTTCAAACCTTTTTAGTGTCAATTTCTGTTTTAACGCTGAATGACCTCATATGTCCCAGCACTTAGCCTTCAGCCTAAATTCTATATTCTATTCTGATTCTATCCAAAAACAAATGCAGGAATGCACTGAAGGAGGGGAAATAAGAAAACTCTCAAAGAAAAGGGAAGATTATATATGGTCTACGAACTGAGTGACTGACTGGTGCTTGTCACTATAGAATTATCATTGTTACAGTGCTCCCTTCTATGAATAGAGTAGGAATGTGGAAATGATTTGGAAATGCAATTTCAGCCTGAAATATGTAAGGTTTTAGTTACCAGAGATTATAACATAGAATGACATAATTGTATTTTTTAAAAAAGATTTTGGGCATAATTTTCACCATGGATGATTGCTCAAATATAAAGTGTGAAAAGATTGCATACACACCGTCCTAGTTACTAGATGATTGATATCAAAATTCTCTAAATTGCCCAATATAAGCATCAGACGTCACTGACCATCTACTTTTAAATTCATTGTAATTACCTCTACCCCTTTCTCAAACAAGGCGTAATCCGACCTCCAGCTTACTGTTTAACATGCACATTATTTTTGTACATTTTCATTCTAATAAATAATCTTTAATATCGCTTCGCTACAGGATCAATCCGTCCACCAACCCAAACCTGTTATTACTACTCCTGAGAAGATATCCCTCCATTAAGGGTTAAGTTGTTAACTCAACATAAAACACCTTTTTAGGTTTCCCTACCCCCAAAAGAACAACAACAGCAACAGCAACAACAATAACAAAGTAGTCTACATGCTTACTTCCTGAGTAAGCGAGAATAGTCGAAGTTGAACAGCAAAAGAAGAGAAGAAGTCAATAGCTTTTCATCACCCTTACAAGAAATATGCACATAAGCCCCCGGTGGGGGGCGGGTGGGAGTAGGGGTAAGTGTCGTTAGTGTAGGCTGCTTTCATTTCTTATACTGTAGCTCCTCTCTCTTTCTTCCATCTTACTTTTCACTTTCTCATAACAATTGCGTCATCGTTATTTTCAGCACTGAATGACCTCATAGGTCCCAGCTCTTGGCCTAAATCTTATACTCCAATTCCTAGTGTCTACGCTGATCTTTACAGGAAAATGTGAATCGGTAAAAAAGAAAAAAAATGATGAACTTGCCTTCATGTTCATGTCGTTGTTACTACAGGTCTGTATCGTGATGGTGCAACATATAAATTGTAGGTTCATTAACACGAGAGCTGATTGTATCTAGAATTTGATTATACCCCTTTTCTCGAATATTGCTGGCAGGGTTGAACTTATCTGTTTGTCACATCTTGTTTATCATGATGATCTCCAGTAATAAACTTTGTAACTGGTAAAGACAAGAGTCAAATATCTGAAGCGGAAATTGACAGTAAATAGGTTCGGAAGGTGTAACAGGAAGAAAACCTCAAAGCAGTTGCTGTATGAAACAGTTGTTAAGGAAAGGTGGAGAGTAAGATGGAAGAAGGAGAATTTGAATGGAGTTACAGTAAAAGGAATGAAAGTGGTTGCAGCTAAGGACCAAATGGACACTTCTTCCCTACGGTGTTCTGTTCTCTGATGTATAGTTTGATCCCACTGGGGTGTGAATGCGTCATCTATAGTAGGTCATCCCACTTTCAATTATGATACAATCTTTTGATGGATCACAGCTCGCCAATGTAACACCTCCCCCGCCCCAGTCACTAAAACCTCTGCTATGACCAGTTATAGTCGGATGAATACACGGTACGAAATTCGGCAAGTCGTTCTTGTTGTCCATTCCAGCAGCACTAAATGTGCTTACATAGAAAACTGAACATGATTAGTACTACATGTTACCGTCATTGCACTGCAACCTAACTGCAACACATTTCATTCCTATTACCTCCGTTCATATTCCCTTTCTTTCATCTTGGTTTCCAGCCTCTCCCAACAATTGTTTCAAAGTGCAGCTGCGAGGTTTTCCTCCTGTTACGCCTTTCAAACCTTTCTGCTCTCTCTTTCCTATCCAGCACTAAACGACCTCATATATCCCAGCGCTTGATCTTAGGCCTAAACTGTATGTATTCCTTACATGGAGAACTACTGTTAAAAGTACCAAACGGATCACTTCTCATTAGCCTAATTGACACACCCTCCCTGGTCGCGTGACAAAATGCGACTGTGACTGACGGCGTTTCCAGAGGCCTGGTGGAGTCAGTCTATGCTGTACGTAATCTTTATTTAATTACAGTAAAGCAAATGTCAACAACAGCAAAAACGCGTAATGACGCTAATGGTAGCATAATGATATAATGATTTGAACCAAGTGCATATACTGCACTTACCATTTTGGACAGGCAACCTTAATTTATACTGTTACACATTTTAACACATTCAAAGTAGGTTTATGCTTTGAAAGCCATGATGCCATTTCTAGGTCTGGTGAGGTCGCTAATTCATAAACATACGTAGATCATTATTGGTTAATGGTTAATATATATATATATATATATATATATATATATATATATATATATATATATATATATATATATATATATATATATATATGTACATGTGTGTGTGTTACTGAATACTCTGTGGTAAGTTGAATTCGTCACTACTGAAGATGTGTTTGATTATTTGCATGTTAATTTACCTTTCTTTTTTGATAAGTGGTCTAAGACTCTTTCTGTATTTCCCAGGTCTTCTATTAACTCTTTCAAATGAATTCCATATTCTTTGGAAGCTTGAATTCCAAGTTAATGGGCCTCAATATATGGTGGGCTTCTTCCATACGATTAGGGTTCGTCTTAATAATAATAATGTATATTTATGATCAGTTAGGTTGGGTTATTTTCCATGTCAGTTCAGGCTCGCAAAAGCTGCCGTTCATCGTTAAAAGGAGCCATGAAACCTCGTCATTATGTCTTCAGCCAGGAGCAAAGTTTAGCTGGACTACAGAGTTTGTCATGTAATTTCATATATTCGTGTCCTTGTGCTTATGTGCGTGTGCTTGTGCTTGTGTATGTGTGTGTGTATTTGCGTGTATCACAGAGAGAGAGAGAGAGAGAGAGAGAGAGAGAGAGAGAGAGAGAGAGAATAAACAAAAACAAAGTTTAATGACCTTATCAACTCAACAATCTTAATCTATAAGAACAACTGCAGAACTTGGAGAAAGAAAAACGCTCTCGCTATTATTCACACCAAAAAAAAGAAAAGAAAAAAAAACAGAAACCTTTTGAATAAATTATTAATCTATTTCATCACGCCATTTTGTCTCTCGGTGCTGCGATATAACGAAGGACACACCCAAAAGTTAGGAGACGAAAAGGGGTCACTTTCAGTACTCGAGTAGACTCGGTGTTGGTTGCTCCTCGCCGCCGTTTCTGTGAAATAGAGTTGCGAGTCTAGCGACTAGCGAGTGCCTCTCCCGTGGATGGTGGAATTGTAGGAGTATTTGACCGTGTTGTTTAATACTTCTTGTTTCTGGAGAGCTGGAGAAACTGTTGTAAGAAGTGCCATAGGGATGAAACCTTTCTCAGTAGATAAAATTCATCTATTAGTTTTTCTTCTATATATAATTATTTGTTTGGTTACAGTCACTGTCATGAATATTATCTCTCTCTCTCTCTCTCTCTCTCTCTCTCTCTCTCTCTCTCTCTCTCTATATATATATATATATATATATATATATATATATATATATATATATATATATATATCAATGAAATAATCTCTTTTTAATATATGTTCTCGGTTTGTGCTTACAACAATACCTGCAGGAAGATAAGTAAACTTTGGAAGTGACATACTATTTTCTTTAAGTTGCTGTTTGTACAACAATTCTCCTCCCAAATGTTCCAGTAATTTCCTGTTTTCCCTCTCTTCACCTATAGCCACCGTTTCTGTTCCGCCATTGAGATCCCTGCTGCTTATTTTTCTACCTGATGTTGAGTTTTCACTTAGCGACGAGTGGCTTCACTCTCACCATATTGACGTTGTACCATACTCTGTTTTTTTCCATCTGTCCATCCGCCTGTGGTGTTTTCGCATGGTAACACTGTGTCCCAGGCTGTAAATAGTTACGCTTTGTGTAAGTTTTAGGTAAATAAAATTATATCTGGGTGTACATCTGCTACTAAAAAGTGTTTTAATAATTTACTGTATGCGAATTACACCGTTAATATTCGAAATAGGATATTGTTATTATTGTTGAATGTGACTATCTAAAGCCAGGGACGCAGTATTACCATACGCAAACACCACAGGCGGGTAGACAGGGGGCGTAGCTTACATTAGACCTATTGCTACTTTAGCTACCCCAGTACCTCACCTCTGCTCATATTTTCTTTCTTCCATCTTACTTTCCACCCTCTTCTAACAGTTGATTCATGGTGCAACTGCTTTGAGGTTTTCCTCCTGTCACACCTTTCAAACCCTTTTTACTCTCAATTTCCGCTTCAGAGCTCAGTGACTGCAAAGGTTCCATCCCTTTCCCTTTGGTCTAAATCTTATGTTCTATCTATCTACTCTAGCTACGAAATTCAAACAGTCACTCAATTGTATCTTTCTCTGGATCCAAGTATCAAGTGAAAGTATCACGAGAAGGAATGAAACGAACATTTATCCCACAGGTAACAGCAGCGTCCATGTGCAAAGTGTCTCCAGTATTTCGAACCAACTTGCTGTTGAAGGATGCCATCTTTTTCACGCGTGATGGAACTTGGACTTTATTTGCTCTCAGCATTCATCGTCTTGAAACCATCTCTCACTCAGACCACCAGTCTTGAAAGCGACGCCACTTCAACTACTAATGGTCAGTGAAATGCAGTCAGTAGTGCCAGTTTTTGGGATAATGTCCCACTAAGAAATTTTATAGTTATTCAACCTTCTTCGTTCCTCGTTGGACGAGTGGTTTTCGCGCTCGGCTACCGATCCAGTAGTCCTCTTACCCATATGTTTTCATTTACTTTGCAAAATATGATCAGTCGTAATTTCTTTGTAATAAATGGAAAGCTTTTTGAGAAAACTCTTGTTTATTTAAGTTTTATCGGAGAATTCGATATGAATATAGAAAATTTTCATATTTTCATAGTAATCTATGGTATTTTCCATATTTTTACACCATCCTTTGTGATTTTCGTTTTTTTCCTCTCTCTGGAAATGTGTTTTGATGCAATCTCTTATCAAGGAATATCTGAAATATTTGGAATACATTGGCAATGTCTCAACATAAGATTAAAAAGATTAAAAGGCCTCTCAAATGATTATAATATCAAGAATCGAGTTAATGTCTCAATTGTTTTTTTTTTTTTTTAAGATAATGACGTCCTAGTTCCTCATGAAACTGATACCTCTTGTCCGGTGGAATTTGGAAAGATCTTGCAGGCATAATACACAAGGAAATACTGTCCAGAGCAAAAACCCCTTCATCCCTTTTTTATGTACCTCCGATCGTATTATCTTTCTTCAACCCTCTCCTAACAATTGTTGTACAGTGCAACTGCGAGGTTTTCTTCCTGTTACACCTTTCAAACCTCTCTACTCTCAGTAGTTTCCCTTTCAGCGCCGAACCACCTCACAGATCCCCCATTGCTAGGACTAAACTTTTAATCATTTCAATTCCTTACATTTCTGGTTTTCTGTCCCTTCCAGAAACGGAGACGTTCGTCTTCGCAGCGTTCCAGGGCGACGGGATCCCCACGACGGAGTCTTATCTGTACTACAAGGGGGAGGTGCCCGAGATGACTCAGTTCACCGTCTGTTTCCGAGTCAACTTCCAACGGTTCACAGATCTTAGTCCCATAGTTTCTTACGCCGTACCGGGGGATGTGCACCACCTACATATTTGTGAGTAATGGGTCCTCATAGGAATGGTACTATAGTAGATTTACATCAACCGCGCATTTGATGTTTAGGCCCGTCCTTTACGACGCTCCTGATTGGCTGTTGATAAGCCAATTACAGGGCTGGAAACTCTCTCGAGAGAGAGAATTCACATAGGCAGGATGTATGTTGCACCTCCCGAGGAAAACGTCTTTCAAGAATATACGTCCTGCCTATGGGAACTCTCGAGAGACTGAGCTTTCATCCCTGTGATTGGCTTCTGAACACCCAATCAGGAGCGTCGTGAGGGACTGGCCTAGGCATTAGATGCACGGGTGATGTGAATCTACTATAGTACCGTACTGGATTTTATAGAACATTTTATTAAAACGAATTATGTATAAAACCTAAGTACAATAGATACATTAAGCAAATTATGATAAAGTTCTGTTTTAATTTACGATCAGCGTTGTACGTATCTCTGAAAGTTCGTAAGTAGAGGAGAGTCTGCAATTTATGTAACATCAATACTTAACTTATTTATACAATGATATTATGGGATATTAATTACAATCAACAAGTCAGCATCTAATTCAGCTTATGTGGAGATAACAAAGCAATGCTTATAGCTTACCTGATATGAAAATATGATAGAGTAAAACAATTATTGAGGGGGAGCCAAGTTCTATGTAAGGAGTAATTTGCCAGTCGCCCTGAAGACTAAGGTTTGTTGGTTCTGAAACGAATGCAACCAACACCACAACGCCACTGGTTATGCGTCGAGGCAATGTCTTTACAACGGCGCCTCGTAAGAGTTATATTTAATTGTTAACCTCTTTAATTCTTTTTTTTTCCACATATTATTTAAGGTCTCTTTTCTTATTTCATTATGTTCTTCTTTAAATAGGAATTTCCTACAATATCATTTTCATTTTCTTCATAAGGTTGTTGAAGGCCAATTGATCTAATACTTTCTTCCCTGTAGAGAGAAATAAAGGTATGAATTTTCTTTTAAGGCACCGAAATCTCTGAAACAGTTTGATCCCATTGTTGTTGTTATATTAAAAAAAAAAAAATGTGATAATACGGCGCTGGCGTTTGCTGCTTGTTGAAAAATAATTGATACACTTACTCCCCTTGGTATCAGATATACATAATTTTGGTCACCTTAAAAATTTGTATCCTTCCGGTTTATTTTAATAATTTACACTCCCCCTGATCAGATAAACATAATTTTGGTCACCTTGGAATTTGCATACATCCGGTTTATTTAAATAATTTATACTCCCCCTGATCAGATATACATAATTTTGGTCATCTTAGAATTTGTATACTTCCGGTTTATTTTAACAATTCAAAAGCCGGAGCATCTGTGAACTCCAGATTTCCTGTGGCAGCTAAGAGCGTTGACAGACAAACATTTGCCTATGACACAAAAATTGGTACCCTAAAGAGTTCACCGAGTTCTTTTAATCAATTATCTGTAACTTTTTTTCTTTTTTTAATAATATAGTTTTTTTCGTTTGCCTGCAGTTGCTGTCATTTTCAGCTAAGTTTGGGAACTGGTATACTTTCTATACTAACGGCCTAATTGCAGATGCCAAATTAACATATCAAATAAAACTCAGTATAGAGTACGGGTATTTGATTTCTTGTTTAGATTAACTGCTTTTCTGCAAATGTCTCTTACTTACAGCTGTGGAGGAAAAGGACGAGAAGTTGGTCTTTATTTGCTGCAACAGCAATCTCTTTGAAAGCTTTACACTCTGGAGTCTGGCCCTAGACACCTGGTCTTGCAGTTTGCATTACTGTTGATCTGGAGGCCTTAGATAAGTTGAAAGGCATTTGGAATTACCAGGATTTGGAGGCAGAAAATTCCATGAGCAATTCGACAGAGACCCTAAAACTGGAAGGGGGTGGAAGCCTTTATTTAGGCCAAGATCAGGGCAAACTCAGGGGAGGGTTTTCAAAACGCCAGAGCTTACAGGGGACTATTGGCGATTTCAGAATGTATGACTTCGTCTTGTCTCATGATGAAATGGAAGCCTATGGTCATTTCAGCGAGAATTACACTTCATTGGTACCTGTCGTCGATTTCAGTAATATCTCGGAACACTTCGAAATGAGCCAGGTGGTCACTGGAATGCTCAGTAGCAATGTCAGTCAAGGGAGCTCTGAATCTTATACTATTTTTTCGCCAGATGCTCGTAGATTTAAGGATGCACTGCAGTTCTGCCGAGCTCTCGGCGGGTTCCTTAGTTATCCCGCAGGTGAGAACGAAAACTCAAAACTCGCCGAGGGAATGCTCCCATACTTGAAACAGTGTGGAATCGAAAACTATTTCGATACATTTTGGGTCGGGATCGCAAAAGACTCAGAAACTGGAGTTTGGAGAGTGAAAACTAAGAGCGTTTACGGGGAGTACAACTTGACGTTCAGCAATTTCATGAGATCGGCAAGGCAGTCAGAAGAACGATGCGCTACCTTTATCACTGCCGAGGACGACGTAGACAAACTCTCGGGCAAATGGCGCATTGCTTCCTGCGAAGAGGAAAGGTGCGTTTCTTGCGACATCTCCAAAAGAAGAACCTTCTACCTGAAGGGTCTTTGCAAGAAGTCTGTGTTTGATCAGAGGTATTCGGTCAGATGGGACAGTGGTGAAATAGATTTTACTGGCTATCGTTATTCTACAATTCGGTTTCACAAACCGGAAAAAAACGACAGCCTGGACAACCTCGGGTTTTGGGAGATCACGACACTTCTCGACGACAAAGCGAAGGCCATCCTCCATAAGGAGTCGCCGACACATACGCTCTTCGGGATAAACAGGTGGATGATCTTAGACGACAAATGTGACTGGGGCAGTTACGCAGTGCGAAAACTCACGTTTTCTGCCTGTAACCAGGAGGGTTTCACCTGCCTCGACGGAACTTGCGTGTACCGGCCATACAGATGTGACGGGATGGTGGACTGCCTCGATGGCTCTGACGAGACCAACTGCTCCCGCGTCAGCAAACCGACCACTTACAACGCCGCCCTCCCGGCCCCCACCCACATGAAGAGCTTCGCCTTCGATCCCATCCAGGTGATGGTGAGTGTCACCATCCTTTCGATCAAGAACTTCAGCATCACGGGTTTTCAGATAGACTTGGAACTTTACCTCGAATACACTTGGCATGACCGAAGACTCCGTTTCCTTCACTTGAATTGGGACCAACTCAAGAACAGAATAAACGAAGAGATCTGGGTTCCCCCAGTGCACTTTCTTGGGCGACGAGGGGACGTTTAGCGAGGTCAAGGAGAGGTCAGATGTGGTCAGCGTCATGAAAAAAGGGGTAGGAAAGCCCACCTCGTATGAAACTTGGGATGAAGGTAAGTACGTATCGCGACCAGTGGAAATTTCCCCTTGTATGATGTGTGATGTGGATCTAATAATGTTGCAGCTTTGAAAGTGAATGAAGGATAACGAAGGGTAATGTATCACCAGCGCAAATGATTTTCTTAATAAGACTGTCAATGATATGATGAACAATGTAGATTATGATAATTATTAAGCTCTGATGATTAAATCTGGCAATAAACTTGCCACTTATATGAGGAATAATACGGATTTACAATGTTCCAGCACGGAAAACGAAACCTATTACTAGAATTGTCACTTATGTGAAATATAAAGTAGATTATGGATCTTGTTGCAGCTTTGGCAATGAAATTTGTCGAGATAGAGCCTTTGAATTTACTTATAGTGATTGAAAGATCGCCGTTTTCAGCTCTCGAATACAGCAGCGCAGAAAACCCTCTCAGGCAAGCAAAGGTCGTGGTAGTCTCCTCTGTCTGCAACTTCAAGCTCTTTGCTTTCCCTTTTGATATCCAAACATGCAACATGGTGAGTTTTTTTTTTATTAGTGTTTATTAATCAAAGAATGATTTTGGTTTAGGCACGTTAAAATAACGAAAAAAAGTTCTATTATAGCTGCAGCTAACGAAGATACCTTATGACTAACTTAATGAAACCAGAGAAAGTTAAATGTTTTGTTGAAATGAACTTGAACTAGGAAAAATAGGTTAAGGTTAGACAGGAAGGAATTTGCTGTGTTTTAAAGATATTGCCTGGAAATGCTAGGTGATTAAAATCTTCGAAATAGTAGTGATGAATATTACGAGTTTTTCTAGGTTAATTCAGTGGTAACTGTAGCGGTATCTTCTGTCTGTTTTTTTTTTTTGTTTTTTTGGGGGGAAAATTTGAGTATTTGAACCTTTCTTTTTGGGAGTTTTTTTTCTCTATTTTAGAAGACACTTTCCTCTTTTTAGAAGGGAGTTACCTCTATTTCAGAAAATTTTCTCTATTTTAGAGGACATTTCCGCTTTTAGAAGGGAGACTATTTCAGAAAAATTTTCTCTATTTAGAAGACATTTCCTCTTTTTAGAAGGGAGTTGCCTCTATTTTAGAAAATTTCCTCTATTTTAGAAGACACTTTCCTCTGTTCTAGAAGACAATTTCTTCTTGTCAGAAGGCAGTTGCCTCTATTTTAGAAAATTTCCTCTATTTTAAAAGGCACTTTCCTCTGTTCTAGAAGACACTTTCCTCTGTTCTAGAAGACAATTTCTTCTTTCAGAAGGCAGTTGCCTCTATTTTGTTTTTTTTTTAATTTTTTCTCTATGCAGAAGGGCAATTTCCCTGTTCTATCAGACAATTTCTCCTGTTCAGAAGGCGGTTGCCTCTATTTCAGAAAATCTCCTCTACTGCAGAAGACAATTTTCTGTCATTCCAGAAGATGCAGATGCCGTTTGTTCAAACCGGAGAAGCAGGTCTTGCTGCACAGAGTGTGACGTTCAAGGGAATCCGTAGACTACTGCAGTATCGACTGGACAATGAAACCATCCACAACACCACCTGTGTATGTATTAAATGACGAGTTTTGTCGATACATTTCAAAAGGTTTGGTGAACGAATCTATCATGACTGAATCTATCAGCGTTTATAGCTTCACGGCAATTTCTCCCTGAATGTAAATTTCATTGTTTTTTATTCTGAGTTTTTGATACACCTGGCGGATGCTCACATAGGAATTATACTTTAGGGAGCAAAAAAAAAAAAAAAAAAAAAAAAAAAAGTACGAGGATTGCCTTGGATTGTCTACACAGGATTTCAGGGCACCTATACGTATAGCTACCCTCGAACTCATATCTCCATTTTTATTTTTTCTTGACTATCTTATACCGTCCTGCTTTAGACGAATAACTTCCATCCACAGTACAGTAAGGCATTTCTCACGTTTATTCCGTAGCCAAATAAAATTTTGTGATTTTGAAAGAGAGCCCGAATAACTTGATACCTAAATCTAACACAGGTCCGCCAGAAAAGAAGAAACAGAAGAACAAACCCTCCACGTGGGCTGGTAGTGACGTCAGTGCGCCTCACGTGGTGCTCTGTGAGCATCACTTATGGAACTTTTTACTGTACCTCTACTTTCCATATGACTTCCCACCCTCTCTGACAAGTGTTTCATTCATAGTGCAACTGAGAAGCATCCTCCTGTGTACACCTTTCAAACCTTCTTACTGTCAGTTTCCGTTTCAGTGCTGAATGACCTCGTAGGTCCCCATCGCTTGGTTTTAGGCCGAAATTCTGTATTCTTCCCTTTCAACAACAAACCTTTAGACGATAAGACAATCATGACGCAAATAAGTTGATCATCGGCCGCTACATTTTCGTAAATGATTTACATTTTTCTTTGTTCCAATGACGTCGAGTAAGGTAACCTCCTCCGTGTCATGGAATAGGCTTATCATTGCGTGTCCAATACCCCCAAAACCTTCCTTCCATACCCAGGAAAGCGGGGATGACCTCGAGCGCACCAGCTGCATCACCATCCGCTTGACCTTCTCCAACCTGTCCAATTACTTCCTGTCGTCCACCTACCTTCCCACCTTCGTCGTGGCGGTGATTTGGCTACATGACCTTCTTCTTCCCTGTGAACGACTTCAGCGATCGGTTCATCGTCAGCCTCACGGGCCTTCTCGTCGAGGCGGCCTTCTTCATGCAGGTACAGAGAGAGAGAGAGAGAGAGAGAGAGAGAGAGAGAGAGAGAGAGAGAGAGAGAGAGAGAGATGCCTTCGTAGACAGTATAACTACTATGTCTTCAAGTTTGGAGTACTAGCAATTAGGAAAGTAACAGTGTTTGATTATAAAACTTCAGGATACTCGTGCATGAAAGAAGTTAACGTTAGATGGTGATAGTTTATTCCAGATCCCGATGTAGTTAGTAGGTAATATATCTTGGCCTAGACGCCTGAATAACGGGAAAAATAAGTTTTTACTCGAGTGGTTAATAGTTTTGATTTGGTTGGGCTCAGCTTTTTAAAAGTATATAAAAAACGAACTAATAACATATATCAGAAGTGGTCCATATTTCTCCTCCCCGCCAAAAAAAAAAAAAGGATGAATTTGTATTAGTGAAAATACCCATTAGACAGCACATGAATATTCAGCACAGTGTTTTTTAACATTCTGATTCTACTCTCTCTTTCTTTCCAGACAGTTCGTCTATCCCGCAAACAGCATACATCAAAATGATTGACATCTGGTTCATGTTCTGCATCGTGTATTTCTTCCTCCTGATGACTGCTCTGCTTCTCATCAATAAATGCCTGGTAAGAAATGGGGGGGAAATTATGCACGATCAAGCACTAGGCCCAAGTCCCTCCCTCGCTCAGTGATTAGACATAACCTGGAAAGATGCGTGCTGGTTCATAAGCCAATCTGGCCTGTCGTGCTCATTTGAAGGAGTGATCGTAACTCACACTTTAGTGATGAGTTGTATCCCAAATAACAAATTCTGTGATAAACATGCACTGTATAACTTGCACCTTTATGCTATGTTGCTGGCTTTGCAAGAATGCGGTGAAATACTGTAAGGCACTCGAGGTCTTTCTCTCTATGCATCGGTATCTGCGTGCTACCAACTGTCTGATGGACATCAATGAGTAGAGTATCTTCATTTGGCATAAGACACCAGCTTTTCATCTAGACCTAGCCTTAAATGCATTATACAAAAGTAAAAAGATTGGTACAAGGACGCTACGGTCAGGAACTCAAAAGATTACATTACATCTGTAGTTCATTGGTTGGTTACAAAATCTAATTATAATGTTGAAAAATGCTGTTCTACTCTTGGCTGTCTCAATGTTTGAAAACTCAATTTGAATACCAGAATCCCAGGGTCGGCTATGCTTAAGCGCTTACATCCTGCAGTTGTGGGATATATGCTTAGCTAATCTCCTGAACTTGTAGACTCATAAAGAAGAAAGGGAATGAAGAGATATTTGAATAGGAGGTGGGAGAAACATGTCAAGAATTTCTGTATACATTCCCGCATATGTTCCTTTCAACTATTTAAAAAAAACATGATAATGAAATCTCAGCGTGCTCAAAGGTTAGAGACTTAAAGCAAGAGCTTATTGGTGGTTCAGGTGAAAAAATGAACATTTGAAAACAAACATTGGTAAGTCACAAGTTAACAAGTAGCACTTTGGTTTATCTCCGCAGGAAATGGCCAGGAAAGAAGATAAGAGTCTGGAGGAGGTGACCCTGGAACCACGAGCCATGACATCGAGGGGTGGTTGTCATTTCGCCAAGGGCGTCATCAGCCTTCCAATGCCCAAACGACCTGGCGAATGGAACGCGGCCGCTGTTAGACTGAATCGCATCTGTTGGGCATTTTTTCCTCTCTTGGCCCTTGTATTCCTTATTAGCTATTTCAGTTATGCCCGCATTCTTAGTCAGGTAAAACCTATGATTCTCGAGTAAAGAAAGAGGTCGTGTTGGCTGCCTACTTTGGCTTGTTATCTACGCGTCGCCTACTCCGAGGTACTAGGACTATAAACACGACGGAAGCTCGTAAGGACGTCGTATTTAGTACTAGCCCCTTGGGGATCGAAGAATTATATGCACATATTTCTGTAGTGTAGTGGATAAAATATCTGAAAACTCACTAGTTATATACTGGTCATTAAACCAACGTTTGCCATAATGGAAGTGGTGCATGTTCACAAACTATTGCTCATTACGAAGCAAAAGAAGACTTTACGTAAGAGGGAAAAAACAGTTTGAATTATAATTGCTGTTGAATAAAAATACAACAATATAGTACACGGTTTCTGTTGAGGGACAAGCATCACTTTACTACGATACTCTGTTTTTTTCCATCTGTCCACCAGCCTGTGGTGTTTGCGTATGGCAACACTGCGTCCCTGGCTTTAGATAGTTACATTCGGCTTACATTCAACACTAATAACAATATCCTATTTCGAATATTAACGGTGTAATTAGCATACAGTAAATTGTCAAAACACTTTTCAGTTGCAAATGTACACCAAGATATCCTTTTATTTACCTAAAACTTAACATAGCGTAACTATCTAAAGCCCGGAACGCAGTGTTACCATACGCAAACACCACAGGCGGGTGGACAGATGAAAAAAAAACACAGAGTATAGTTAAGCGGAAATTAACAAGATGACTCTCTTCGGATCTACATCACTCAATCGAGTTTTCTATACAACCACTACAGCGTATAATCAAAAGCCACCGAAATTAGATATATCTTTCGGTGGTCTCAGTATAATGCTGCATGAGCCGCGACCCATGAAACTTTAACCACAGCCTATCCTATATTGTAACCAGCAGCACAATTATGGCTAACTTTAAACTTAAACAAAAAAGTCCTGAGGCTAGATTGCTGTAATTTGGTATGATTGATGGTTGGAGGGTGGGTAATCAATATACCAATTTGCAGCCCTCTGGCCTAAGTAGTTTTTGAGATCTGAGGGCGGACAGGAAAAGTGCGAACGGACAAACAAAAGCAGCACAACAGTGTTCTTCTACAGAAAACTAAAACTATTGTCTTGTTTTCTTATGAAATTGATTTATGGAGCAGCGTAAAACTAAGTATTAATAGAAGCTCATAAAA
Organism: Macrobrachium nipponense; assembly: GCF_015104395.2. NCBI lineage: Eukaryota > Metazoa > Arthropoda > Malacostraca > Decapoda > Palaemonidae > Macrobrachium > Macrobrachium nipponense. The sequence goes on from NC_087218.1 coordinate 7,078,038, forward strand.
TTCATGTTAGCAATCCATGGTTTGTTATAATGGCATAATGAGCTTTGTATAGTTTAGTCCGTACATACATAGATTTTATGGGGGCGAATTACCTTCGTTCTACTTTGAAAGACACTTGTAAATTTCTGATATCAGCAACTTCAGGAAATGTTATATATATATATATATATATATATATATATATATATATATATATATATATATACTATATATATATATATATATATATATATATATATATATATATATATACATACATATATATATATATATATACATACATATATATATATATATATATGTATATATATATATTCCATTTCATAGCTTGAAAAGTTATCTTTAAGAACACCGATTCAGCTGTGGTGACTAGGTAACCACGTAAAGTTTATCATACCGTAGTTTTTATACACGAAAGCACCTTAAAGGATCACACACGTGAAGGCATGCACTCGCTTATTGAAAGATGACTAGAAATCTTTTTTTTATCACAAAAATAAGTAATTCCATATAAGGCGCCTTTGGTGTTATATATGTGTCAACTTGGATCTTAAAGAACTCTTCATTTTACCGAGATGAACCGCGGGCGCTTCTATTGACGCAGCAAGATGGTCTCTGGTTAGGTTACAGTTCATGACATTATCTTCAGCAAAATGTAACTAAATTTGTACACACACACACACACACACACACACACACACACACACACATATATATATATATATATATATATATATATATATATATATATATATATATATATAATATAGATTCTTTGTGAAACATCCATCAATGACTGACGTTTTGTTTTGATGATAATAATAAAAATAACGGCAATTTTCTGTTATTAGTTCCCGCTGTGATTGGAGGTTAATTATTTTACTTTATTTTTTTATTTCAATAAACTGATATGAGACATTACTAATTCAAGAGACAAATTAATTAAAAACACTGCATGCTCTGGAAGCATAATATATATATATATATATATATATATATATATATATATATATATATATATATATATATATATATATATATATTGCATCTAATAAAGTCTATGATTACTAGCCTGCACTCTTTAAATTTTCCGTTGTAACAGAAATTTCCAGTTTACGACAGTTTTGGACAAATGTTTATCGTTAAATTTTAAGCATTTACATAACATTATGTAACAGAACACACACAAGTAAAGCAACGGATTTCAGCGTCGAAATTAATCCTAAAATGCAGTAAGGAAAGTCCTGCTGCTTCTCTTCTCAACTGTCAGGAAATCTTAAGGTCTGGCTCTTAAAACCTCTTAGTTGGTAAGTTCTTGTTGGTATTATTGTATAATTCACACCAGTTTCTGCTACGGCCATAAACTGGTATATTCTATCTCTCGAAGTGGATACGAATACGTAGTGACACAGACCCACAGAGTGATACAGCGCATGCGCCGTGTTAATGTGTCAGCCTGTCAGTGTTTATTTACCTCTTCGCGCCAACTTAGTAGAAACGGTAAACTCAGCAATTAGAGATTGTAAGATTGTGAAGATTCAAATTATGTGAAGCTGAAGACGAGAAGCTGACTTTCTGAGGAGGAGTAATTAGTAGAGTCCATGCCTACCCACAGTATGGAAGAGGAAAAATTCAGTCATAAACCTGGATGAATCGATGTTCTGGGCATGCACACCAAATTAAGCATTTCCTAATAATAATATTAATAATAATAATAACATTCGGCCTGAGGTCAGGCTCAAGTCAGATGGCTATCAGTATCACCAGCTACTCAACATCAACTAGAGAGGGAAGGCTAAAATGTGGCCATAACTGAACAAACTGACAAGCACGATTGTTATTACTTAGATAGATTAGACAAAGAAATGAACCTACAAGCCTTACATCGAGATTATCTCATTATTATCAAAATATTTTTATTATTAATTATTCAGAAGATTAAACCTATTCACAGGGAACAAGCACACCAAAGAATATTAAGGTGTTGACCAGGGCGAAGTAAGACGAGGAAAAGATTCATACTGAAGGTAGACCCCCCCCCCCTCCCCCCCTCCCCACAACTTCTTCTATTAGAAGTCTTCGTCAAGGGAAAGAGTATACTCAAAGGAAGAGTTCCTTCTTTCTGCAGAGCCAGTCTTCTAGATTATTCCAACTGATTGACCAGAAGAGAGACATCTGCTAGAATAGGTCTAGATATCTGACTATTTGCCCGCTTTGACAGAGATCTTCCATTAGAAGTCTTCATCAAGGGACAGAGCATACTCGAAGGAAGAGTTCCTTCTTTCTGCAGAGCTGGTCTTCTAGATTATTCCAACTGATTGACCAGAAGGGAGACATCTGCTAGAATAGGTCTAGATATCTGACTATTTGCCCGCTTTGACAGAGATCTTCTATTAGAAGTCTTAATCAAAGGACAGAGCATACTCGAAGGAAGAATTCCCTCTTTCTACAGAGCCGGTCTTCTAGATTATTCCAACTGATTGACCGGAAGGAAGACATCTAGAATAGGTCTAGATATCCGACTATTTACCCACTTTGACAGAGATCTTTTATTAGAAGTCTTCATCAAGGGACAGAGCTTACTCGAAAGAAGAGTTCCCTCTTTCTACAAAGCCGGTCTTCTAGATTATTCCAACTGATTGACCAGAAGGAAGACATCTAGAATAGGTCTAGATATCCGACTATTTGCCCACTTTGACAGAGATCTTCTATTAGAAGTCTTCATCAAGGGACAGAGCATACTCGAAGGAAGAGTTCCTTCTTTCTACAGAGCCGGTCTTCTAGAGTATTCCAACAGATTGACAAGAAGGAAGACATCTGCTAGAATAGGTCTAGATATCCGACTATTTAACCCACTTTGACAGAGATCTTCTATTAGAAGTCTTCATCAAGGGACAGAGCATACTCAAAGGAAGAGTTCCTTCTTTCTGCAGAGCCGGTCTTCTAGATTATTCCAACTGATTGACCAGAAGGGAGACATCTGCTAGAATAGGTTTAGATATCCGACTATTTGCCCGCTTTGACAGAGATCTTCCATTAGAAGTCTTCATCAACGGACAGAGCATACTCGAACGAAGAGTTCCTTCTTTCTGCAGAGCCGGTCTTCTAGATTATTCCAACTGATTGACCAGAAGGAAGACATCTGCTAAAATAGGTCTAGATATCCGACTATTTGCCCGCTTTGACAGAGATCTTCTATTAGAAGTCTTAACTAGCATTTTTTAAAGACAGAGCATACTCGAAAGAAGAGTTCCCTCTTTCTACAGAGCCGGTCTTCTAGATTATTCCAACTGATTGACCAGAAGGAAGACATCTAGAATAGGTCTAGACATCAGACTATTTGCCCACTTTGACAGAGATCTTTTATTAGAAGTCTTCATCAAGGGGCAGAGCTTACTCGAAAGAGAGTTCCCTCTTTCTACAGAGCCGGTCTTCTAGATTATTCCAACTGATTGACCAGAAGGAAGACATCTAGATTAGGTCTAGATATCCGACTATTTGCCCGTTTTGACAGAGATCTTCTATTAGAAGTCTTAATCAAAGGACAGAGCATACTTGAAGGAAGAGTTCCTTCTTTCTACAGAGCCAGTCTTCTAGATTATTGTAACTGATTGACCAAAAGGAAGACATCTACTAGATATCCGACTATTTGCCCACTTTGACAGAGAACTTCTATTAGAAGTCTTCATCAAGGGACAGAGCATACTCAAAGGAAGAGTTCCCTCTTTCTGCAGGGCCGGTCTTCTAGATTATTCCAACTGATTGACCTGAAGGAAGACATCTGCTAGAATAGGTCTAGATATCCGACTATCTGCCCGCTTTGACAGAGATCTTCTATTACAAGTCTTCATCAAGGGACAGAGCATAATTGAAGGAAGATTTCCTTCTTTCTGCAGAGCAGGTCTTCTAGAGTATTCCAACTGATTGACCAGAAGGAAGACATCTGCTAGAATAAGTCTAGATATCCGACTCTTTGCCCGCTTTGACAGAGAACGTCTATTAGAAGTCTTCATCAAGTGACAGAGCATACTCGAAGGAAGAGTTCCTTCTTTCTGCAGAGACGGTCTTCTAGATTATTCTAACTGATTGACCAGAGGGAAGATATCTGCTAGAATAGGTCTAGATATCCGACTCATTGCCCACTTTGACAGAGATCTTCTATTAGAAGTCTTCATCAAGGGACAGAGCATACTCGAAGGAAGAGTTCCTTTTTTCTGCAGAGACGGTCTTCTAGATTATTCCAACTGATTGACCAGAGGGAAGATATCTGCTAGAATAGGTCTAATATCCGACTATTGGCCAGCTTTGACAGAGATCTATTGGAAGTCTTCATCAAGGGACAGAGCATACTCGAAGGAAGAGTTTCCTCTTTCTGCAGAGCCGGTCTTCTAGATTATTCCAACTGATTGACCAGAAGGAAGACATCTGCTAGAATAGGTCTAGATATCCAACTATTTGCCCGCTTTGACAGAACATCTATTAGAATTCTTCAAGGGACAGCATACTCGAAGGAAGACTTCCTTCTTTCTGCAGAGCCGATCTTCTAGATTATTCCAACTGATTGACCAGAGGGAAGACATCTGCTAGAATAGGTCTAGATATCCGACTATTTGCCCACTTTGACAGAGATCTTCTATTAGAAGTCTTCATCAAGGGACAGAGCATACTCGAAGGAAGAGTTCCTTATATCTGCAGAGCCGGTCTTCTAGAGTATTCCAACTGATTGACCAGAAGGAAGACATCCTCTAGAATAGGTCTAGATATCCGACTATTTGCCGCTTTAACAAAGAACTTCTATTAAAAATTTTCATCAAGGGACAGAGCATACTCGAAGGAAGAGTTCCTTCTTTCTGCAGAGCCGGTCTTCTAGATTATTCCAACTGATTGACCAAAAGGAAGACATCTACTAGATATCTGACTATTTGCCCGCTTTGACAGAGAACTTCTATTAGAAGTCTTCATCAAGGGACAGAGCATACTCGAAGGAAGAGTTCCCTCTTTTTGCAGAGTCGGTCTTCTAGATTATTCCAACTGATTGACCAGAAGGAAGACATCTGCTAGAATAGGTGTAGATATCTGACTGTTTGCCCACTTTGACAGAGAACTTCTATTAGAAGTCTTCATCAAGGGACAGAGCATACTCGAAGGAAGAGTTCCTTCTTTCTGCAGAGCCGATCTCCTAGATTATTCCAACTGATTGACTACAAGGAAGACATCTGCTAGAATAGGTCTAGATATCCGACTATTTGCCCGCTTTGACAGAGAACATCTATTAGAAGTCTTCATCAAGGGACAGAGCATACTCGAAGGAAGAGTTCCTTCTTTTTGCAGAGCTGGTCTTCTAGATTATTCCAACTGATTGACCAAAAGGAAGACATCTGCTAGAATAGGTATAGATATCCGACTATTTGCCCGCTTTGACATAGATCTTTTATTAGAAGTCTTCATCAAGGGACAGAGCATACTTGAAGGAAGAGTTCCTTCTTTCTGCAGAGCCGGTCTTCTAGATTATTCCAACTGATTGACTACAAGGATGACATCTGCTAGAATAGGCCTAGATATCCAACTACTTGCCCGCTTTGACAGAGATCTTCTATTAGAAGTTTTCATTAAGGGACAGAGCATACTCGAAGGAAGAGTTCCTTTTTTCTGCAGAGCCAGTCTTCTAGATTATTCCAACTGATTGACTACAAGGAAGACATCTGCTAGAATAGGTCTAGATATCCTACTATTTGCCTGCTTTGACAGGGAACTTCTATTAGAAGTCTTCATAAAGGAACAGAGCATACTTGAAGGAAGAGTTCCCTCTTTTTGTCCAACTGATTGACCAGAAGGAAGACATCTGCTAGAATAGGTCTAGATATCCGACTATTTGCCCACTTTAACAGAGAACTTCTATTAGAAGACTTCATCATGGGACAGAGCATACTCGAAGGAAGATTTCCTTCTTTTTGCAGAGCCGGTCTTCTAGATTATTCCAGCTGATTCACTACAAGGAAGACATCTGCTAGAATAGGTCTAGATATCCGACTATTTGCCCGCTTTGACAGAGAACTTCTATTAGAAGTCTTCATCAAGGGACAGAGCATACTCAAAGGAAGAGTTCTTTCTTTTTGAAGAGCCGGTCTTCTAGAGCAGGGGTTCCCAAACTATGGGTCGCGAAAAGATTCTTTTGGGTCGCAAGAAGACGAGGTGATTGTAAGGTATATTATCTTTAAGAAATTTCCACCTCATATATATTATATATATATATATATATATATATATAATATATATATATATATTATATATATATATATATATATATATATTTACAGGACATTTTGAGTAAACATAAAATAAATACATATACACACACACACATATATACATCACCTATGTATAATGATGATGATTAAAAAAAAGAAACTTATGAACTGTTACCTCTCATTCATATTTCATAAATCTAACCAAGCTATAAACTTAACCTGAACTTATTAAAAAATAAATATAATTACTAATAACTAAAGTACGGTTTGTATTGGATTTTGCCAAAGTGTACGTAGACCTGGGAAAAAGAAAATATTAATCCTTCCTTGTATAGGTTCTTGAAACATTATATATACATACTGAACACTGAAATACCTGATACAATGTCATTATTCCTTATGAAAACAGTAGGCCTTGTATCGAAAACAAATTCGTTGTATCCTCTTTCTCAGTCTTGCAACACTCAGCTGATCGTACGCGTACGGTGCACAGCGTAAGGTTTGATTGTATCGTCGGTTCTATATTTTTTACTACATGATGAAAAACAAATCTATGGTATGCATATATGTATGTTAATATATATATATATATATATATATAATATATATATATATATATATATATATATATAGATATATATATATATATATAATATACAGTAACAAAATACTCATTTGCACAATTGGCTAATTCACGTCCAGTTAATGCACGGTCAGACACCTCAGTACGCTCTAATGTAACCGTCTTCCTCTTATCTAAAACAGAATTCAGACAAGACCAGATCATACGAGAATTTTTGCCTGCCTCATAAAACTTCTTCATATAGTACCAGACGTTTTGATCTACATAAAACGTTGGTTAATCTGTTTCTGTACCATATACTGCAACTTAACGATTTTTCCTGCTAGGTATAGCTTGTACAGTTTTTGCTTTCTTTGCGATACACTGCTTGAGGCTTAGGGGTCATCCAAGAGCAGATTCTTTTAACTTTACTGTGTATTTTTATCAGAGGAAATGGCTTTTTTATAAAGCAAAGTCAAACAAATGTTTTTGAGAAATAAAGGTCAAATGTTCCATTTACATTAGCATTAGTAAAAGTGAAAACAAAATGAGACAGCAACATCGCAAAGGTGACCTTCCCTCTCTCGCTTAAGGTCTCTTATCATGAAGTACGCTTATGGGCTAACGGTGGGGAAATGAGCCAACAGGGAAATGGTCAGTTATATCAATGGGAATAACAAAAGAATGTCTCACGCCGGCGTCGCCCTGTGAGATCCAAATCTGACCCAACAGGCTAAACCTAGTGATTTGGTTTTGCGGATTAATTTTAGTTGGAATAGTTACAAGAAGGCATAGACCCAGTTCAAACATGCTACTTACAAAATAGTCAACATAACTGTACTAATTCATATTAAAAAGGTTCATATTAAAATCACCACAAACAATAGCCGGTATATGAAGGTTGAGAACATTCCTTAAGAAGGACGCAAAAGCAAGAACAAAGTCATTATTTTTGACATGAGAAGATGTGGGTGGATGATAAGTGGCATAACATATAAGTTTTTTACAATTAATAATAAACTCAACAGTCAGCAATTCAAACAAGTGGTTTAAGAAGGAATACTCATTAATAATTCTGGTTTGGATGCCATTTCTGACAAAAATCTTGATACCTCCACCAAGGTGATCACGGTACGAGTCATAACTGTAAAAACCAGGAATTGTATAAACAACATCTTTATCTTTAGCAAGCCAGGTTTCAACTAAGACAATGCAAGAGAAATATGTGAGTAAATGACAGAAATATATAAAAACACACTAAAATTCTTCTTACAACTACGAATGTTGAGCATAAGCAAATTAAAATATGGTTCTGACAGAAATTGGCACAGTACGCAAATCATAATATTTACAGGCAAATCATAATATTTACGGGTAAATAATTGTCAATGTCAGGTAAAAATGTAGGGTATTCACCATTAGCTAAATCAGCTTCAAGCGACATAACTAGGACGAATCAGGGTCAGCAGCCGCTGCTGATTCCTGACACATAATATTTTCCAGATCAGCAAGAGTCTTAGCCTGCACAAACGATCGGATTCACTGAGTCTGTAGAAGATATTCCCTCCTCTGGTAAAAACCTACTTAATTTTATTTGGATATTGTTTCCTAAGCTGGCGAAGGTTATTGAACAACGAGTGGTTAGCCGGCGAGTGGTTAGCCGGCGTAAGGTACTCCAACATGAAAAAACCAGCAGGCCGCCGATGCTTAGCCTGCCTCAGCAAATACAGCCTCGACGATACGTTTGAACACTCGATCCTTAAGAATTTCTTTTCTCGTCCGAAGAGACCAACATGCACACTTGCAATATCAACATTGGTCACATTATCGCCACAGATTGTCTTACAGACTTCACCTTTCAGACTTTGGAAATTTGTTGATGTTCCAGCAGTTGCCGCTGTTATCAGCTCATTCACAGCTGATAAATAAATAAATAAAAGTAAAGAAATAAATACATTAATTAATTAAAATAATAAAAAAATCAAAATAAAAAATTTAAAATAAAATAATAAGAATAAATGAAAATAAAATAATAGAAAAAATAAATACAAAAAATTGATAAATAAATGAATAAATAAAAAATAAATATAAAATAATGAATAAAACGAGTATATAAAAATAAATAAAATAAGAAAATAAATCGAATAAGTAAAAATAAATAAATAGATAAATAATGATAAAAATAAATAAATTAATTAATTGATTGAATAAATGAATATATAAAATGAATAATAATAAATAAATAGATAAAAATAAATAAATAAAAACAAATAAATAAAAACAAATAAATAAATAAAAATAAAGAAAATTGATAAACAAAAAAATTTTAAAAATAATAAATAGCAATAATAAAGAATAATAAACAAAATTAAACGATTAATTAATATATAATAATAACAACAACAACAACAACAATAATAATAATAATAATAATATAATAATAATAATAATAATAATAATAATAATAATAATAATAATAGGCATGATTCAGTGGCAAAAACCCTCCACTGGAGCCTGTGCAAGAAACGCCTTGCAGTAATAAGTGATACGAGCACCAACCTGAAGTAGTGATAGAAAACGATCAGGCAAAGATCCTCTGGGACTATGGTATCAGAACAGATAAGGTAATACGTGCAAATAGACCAGACGTGACGTAGATTGACAAAATCAAGAAGAAAGTTTCACTCATTGATGTCGTAATACCTTGGAACACCAGAGTTGGAGACAAAGAAAGGGAAAAAATGGATAAATATCAAGACCTGAAAATAGAAATAAGAAGGATAGGCGATACGCCAGTGGAAATTGCACCGATAATCATATGAATACTAGGCACGATCCCAAGATCCCTGAAAAGGAATTTAGAAGAACTAGAGGCTGAAGTAGCTCCAGGACTCATGCAGAAGAGTGTTATCCTAGAAATGGCGCAAATAGTAAGAAAAGTGATGGATTCCTAAGTAGGCAGGATGCAACCCGGAACACCACACTATAAATACCACCCAGTTGAATTGGAGGACTGTGAGAGACAAAATAATAATAATAATAATAATAATAATAATAATAATAATAATAATAATAATAATAATAATAATAATAATAATATGGAAGTTACTGAAAGATATCATTAGTGAAAGGCGGTACAACTACCTAGAAAATACAAACACCATCCCCCACCAGCAGAAAGATTTCAGAGGGAAGTGTAGGGGCACATATGACTAGCTCCTGATAGGCAAAATGGTAATGAAGAATAGCAAGAGAAGGAAAACCAACATAAGCATGGAATGGATCGACTACAGGAAAGCCTTCGACATGATACCAACACACATGGCTAATAGAATCCTTGAACATATATGGGGCAGAGGAAAGCATCATCAGCTTCCTCAAAAATACAATGGGCAACTAGAATACAGTATTCATAAGCTCTGGGATAAGACTAGGAGAGTTTAACATCAGGAGAGGGATCTTCCAGGGCGACTCACTGTCCCCACCACTCTTCGTAGTAGCCATGATTCACATGACAAAAGCACTACAGAAGATGGGCCCAAGCACGACTTCAGCGAGAGTTTCTACGACTTGTGCAAAGTGCATGGGCACACCGCCTCGTGGTCGAGATGCCACAAGAAAGCAGCAGCGGTTATTACCATTGCTATGACAGGGACGGACAATCCTTCAGTTCTAGTAGGTCCTGCACCTCCCAAAGGTCACTATCCTACCCACCAGGTCCGAGCTTTCGATGACACTGGTGTGCAGATATCCATCATTCGCGAGGATGAGATTCCTTACGGAGCTCGAGTTGACAGGCATCAATTCGTCACAAAGGAGAGCCCTAACCACGTTAAGATTTTCTTGCCTACTGTCTGGCCGAGATTCACTCGACCTTACTGCTGTAAGGCATGTACTATGGAGGTTATACCGTCCTGCTAGGACAAGATTTTAAGCTTCCTCCTACCTTTTCGCAGTCCTAGTGCCACTGCAGTTCCTTACATACCTCCAGACTAATCCTACAGTCCTCCAACAACCAAGGTATCTACAGTGAGAGGTAGCGGTTATCCACACCCCCTCATATCCCAGAAGACTCTTTGTGTACTGTACTGAACATCTGTACGAGAAGTCTACTGATGTTTGGTGCGGGCGTGGTTCTTTATAGCTCCCTCCTGGGCGTGGCAGGAGAATCTCTTACACAGGCGCATGCTGGTTATACAAAAGGTGGGCATAAGTAAGGTGGTTGCATCTGGAGCAAAGGAAATCGGCTTGTCGTCATCTCTTGCCTGCCTAGGCCACGCCCCCTTTACACCTGGGCGGCTGTGCGATGAAGGCAGGCTTACATTAATTGTAATTTAATTGAAATGTTATCCATTGCACATTCTTAAGGTATTGTTGTAATTGTATTCATTCAAAGACATCTGTTTTATATTAATTTTAGTTGTAATTGAAATTTGCTAAACGGATGATTACGTCACACTACAGATATGACGGTCACATACAGAAATATTTCTAGGAAATCAATAAAATCTAAACATTTCCTCATGTTTTCTTGATTTTATGTGGTACAGACACCATAATTTAGCTATGTTAAAATGTCAATATAGTTCAAAAGATCGCCTTCCCTCTTTGAGAACTGAAATAGGAAGGTCAGAGTGTAAATGGGGAGGAGCTTAGTGATAGAAAACGATCAAGGAATTATTCTCGGGGGACTGTGGTATCAGAACAGAAAGGGGATAAGGGCCAATAGACGTGACGTTGATTGATAACATTAAAAAGAAAGTATCACTCATTGATGTCGCAATACCATGGGACACCAGAGTAGAAGGGAAGAGATTGAGAAGTATCAGAGAGAGAGAGAGAGAGAGAGAGATAGAAGAGAGAGAGAGGAGAAGAGAGAGAGAGTAGAGAGAGAGAGAGAGGGGGGAGGGGGAATGACTTCGATGATTATATCATAGTTTATCTGTAAAGACTGAAATATAAATATATACACTGCATGTGAAAATGGCCTCCGTAGGAGCTTTAATAGCCTGTTTAAGTAGTGTCAATGAATTGTCAGAATCCAGTCTTCGAATCAGGATGTAAACCTGAAAAACTCTACGGTTTATACAACGAATGTTTAACTACAGCCTATGACATCTTTAAATAAAACAAAAATTGACTCTCATAATTACCTATTTCAGACATGCCAATATTCCCCCCCTGGTGCGTTCTTCCGCAGTTTAAGCAACATTAAGGAAATCATAACTATGAAAATAGACCTACATAATATTACTGCAGCTGAGGCAGAAATTAATTTTAATTTAACATGTTTAAAAGATGGTTTACTTCAAGAATAAACGTAGAAATAATGAAATAATATCAATATAAATTAAGGTTAAAAAATACAATTAAAATTAATAGAAATTTAGTATAAATGAAATAATATTAATAAAAATAAACCTAAAATTATCAGTTATAAATATAAATACAATAAAAAAATAATAATGCATAAAAAATATAAAAATAAAAATATTAATAATATACATACAAGTAAAATGATAATAATGAAATTTAGTAATAACAATAACTGTAAAAAAATAAAAATAATTAATAAAATTATATAAAAATAAATACAATTAGTAAAATTAATAATAATAAAATATCAAAAAATATAAAGTATATATGAAAATAAAAAAAATAAGAATAACAAAGTAATACGTATTATCAATAATAAAAAAAAAAGTAAAAAATAATAATAAAAATAAAAAGAAAGAATAAATAAATAAATAAATAAAATCAATGAAAACAAAAATTAATAAGTAAATAAAAACGAATAAATTAATAATTAATAAAAATAAATAAATAAATAAATAAAAATAAATGAATAAATAAATAAATAAATAAATAGAAATAAATAAATTGATAAAATAGAAATAAATAAAAAATTAAGAAATAAAAATAAAATAAAAAATAAATAAATAAAAAAAATAGTAAATAAATACATAAATAAAATAAAATATAAATAAATACATAAATAAAATAAACAAAAAATAAATAAAAATAAGTAAATATTTAAATAAGTAAATAAAACAATAGAAAGAAAAAAGTAAAAATAAATAAATATATAAATAAACAAATAAAACAATAGAGAGAAAAAAGTGAAAATAAATAAATAGATGAAATAAAAAAAGAAATAAGTAAAAATAAATAAAAGTAAAAAAGAATAAAAGTAGATAAATGAATAAAAACAAAAAAGTTAAAAAAATAAATAAATAAAACAAAAATAAATAAATAAATGAAAATAAATATATAAATAAATGAAATAAATCGATAAAAACAAATAAATAAAATAAATAAATAAATATATAAAAATAAATAAATAATGAATATATAAAAGTGAACGAATGAATGAATGAATGAATAAATAAATAAATAAATAAATAAATAAATAAAAATTAATAAATAATTAAATAAATAATATGAGGTGGGTAAGCAGAGATCATTTCCTATATTTTAATGTACACATGTTAAATAATTTGTGGGTTTCTTATAAATACTGAATTTATATAGGAAAGATTCTATATGTAATAATACATCCCTTTCCTAGATGTGCTAATTTTTGGATCGAAAATTATAAAGTAATCCTTATGGGAACAATTAAAGTCTTCCTTTGGCCCCTTAATTGCGTGTTAAAGCCTCAATGAATGTTGGTAATCCTGCTTCCTCTCCGGACAAGGAGGAGCAGCAGTCATTGTTTGCTACCAGAACGAAGAACTTGGTCCCGTTCTTCAAAACGTCCCCTTGATAATATCAAGGTTCAATTTTAGATATATAGAACTCCCTTAATAATAGTTATCATATATATATCGATGCAGGATTTATTCGTGGTCTTGCTAAAACTATATAATAGTTACGCCTTCAAACAACCAAACGTCATCATAGGATTGTCATAGCACTAACTAGAGATATCTTTAGCGTACATTCACTCTTGAGAAAACATTACTTGATAAAAAATTATCTTTATTGGTATTCCTAGCACGCGATGCCCTTTATTTAGTATGAATAGCAAACAGGAATCTTCTTTGCATTACTAGCAACGTCTTTCGTCATATAATAATATCAATATCTTTTATATCTTCAAAGTGATTTTATTTGATTTATGAAATTTTGTCGCGGGGCAGACAAAATTACTATAGTTTACCACTAAACTACTTTTTTACGTTTTCTCTTCAGTTGAAAATTGTTTCTATAGAAAATTGTATTTTAGGATATTGGATAACTAGAAAAAATAGCTCCCCCCTCTCTAATCGAAAACTCAAAATCTGGTCCAACAGCAAATCATAGTTTGGAGAATTTGAAAGTTGCCTTCTGTTATTTTTTAAGCTTTTCTTTTTAATATAGACTGGAAAAAGACGACCAGCAGACGACACAGGGCAGACGAATTTTGAGAAAGGGTGGAAGCATAAAACAAAATACGGAGATGAAAGTCTATAAAAAAATATAAATCATAAATTTATATATTTTGATATATAAACATTGTTATATTTTAGATTTAATGGTGGTTAGATTGGTAGATCTAGGGTACTTATCCGTGGCGGCCTAGACTATGGCAGTTGCGGTTTTTCTATACAGTTTTACCTACTGAACAAGAATTTTGAGTAATATCTATTCGGACGACTGTAATTAACTCCCCCGGGGCCAGTACTAAACATTGGACGGCCCAATCCCTAGTGGATGTCGTATCCGCGGTTACGTTCCTTGCAGTCTGTGCGGACTGCTTCTGTAGAAATACCGTTAGATTAAAAGGTTTTGGCCCTTAGTTGTCATACATCAAAACCATTCAAGTTGAGCAGGTGTGCGATGTTGCTATAAATTATTTTATATTTAATTATCTCGCTAATTCCTGTAACTATAACTTAGTACCTTTATAGCCAATGAGTTATTAGTTATATAATTATTCAAGTTACTTACTAGACAGAGTTGAATTTGACCCAGCACTCTTTAAATCAAAGATAATATTCTTTTAATTACAAGATACAGTCAGTTACAACTAATATAGCATTATTTAGGGTGAATATGTTATATTGTGCAGTCCTGACTCATCAACAAGAAAAAAACATAGACAACTTTGATCAATGCACTTTTCGAAGAATGGCTCTCAATGTCTATGTCAGAGAAGAAAAACGTAATATCGATAAAATCTTATGTGAATTTAAAGAAAATACGGAATTTAGTGGAAGCAAGGAATCTTTGCGCATAATTTTAAATACGGAAGAGTGGACGGAAAATCATTTCTTATGGAACGGCCTGCTGTGGTTAGTGCAAGAAGAAAATTTCTAAGGAAAAAGTGTGTCCAAATCTAACGTTAGCTAACCAAAATGATCGAGATGACCTTTGTGTACGAGACTGAAATTGCCGGAAAACCTCAGCGCGTTTGTTAATTGCAAAATTGCCAGAAACATTATCATTGCTTCCATGTGTTTTCTAATGATGTCAAATATGAGTAAATTTTCATTTCAAATTTTGTTTATGAATTGTCCTTTATTTATGATACAGGATAATACTTTTCCCGCGCTCTCCCCTCGGCTCGAGAGCGCTGATATATATATATATATATATATATATATATAATATATATATATATAAAAATTAACTGCATTAAGAGTTAAATATCATGGGTAGGGGGCATGGATCTATACATACTGCAGAGGGGATTGAGATGGTGGGGGGCGCAAGGCAAAAAGTTTAAGAACCACTGCTTTAGACTTAAATCTGCACGTTTTTTATCTAAAAACACGGTGGTGAGGGTTCTGTGTACATATATAGGAATTCATATGCGTGGATTTGATGAGTGGACATGAAAATGAAACCGACTAGCCCCCTAGCAGTGAACATTTTCGTATCTCGGTCACATCATTATTGTTAGAAGATTAGTATGTTCATCTCGTAGGCTATAGTTTTTTCTACGATTATTCCATTCCTGAGGTCATCAGGTTACATTTTGGCCTGAATTTGCACCTAACCCCAAGATTTTCAGTTATTCCGAGTCCATCGCTATCGAATTAATCAGCTTTAAAATTTCTGGAGTTAATACCTGCACCGTAGCCTTTATAAATGGCTATATAGGATAGCCTACAACTTTTTTTTTATTTGTATTGATTTAAGCGAGATTCCTCTACCTTCATCAAACTACTCAGATCACCATTTTGCCCCTAAACATTATCAATGGCCGAGGTATTTATCAAGTTGTTGCCACAGAAATTGTAAGTTTCAAAAAGAGGAAAAGAAAAAAATTGAGACAAAAACGTCCGTCTATCAGTAGCCAACCTGATTCTTTAGTCCTGTAACTCCTCTGTTCGTGGTCAAATTGTGTTTCGTTCATTTCAAATCGTCCCCTGATCATCTTCTCTATCTATTCTTAATTTTTTATCATCTCAACTGCTGTTCTTACACACTTACGAATACGTCTTGGTACTGGTAGTACATCTAGCTACGGAGCCTAGAGTAAGATCCGACAACCACTGAGTTCCAGCGACAACTGTCGGACCTCCTCTGTGGCGTGGTTGGTATGGTATTAGCGTGCCACCTCGGTGGTCGCGGTTCGATTCTCGGCCATTCCATTGAGGAGTGAGAGATGTGTATATCTGGTGATAAGAAGTTCACTCTCGACGTGTTCGGAATCACGTAAAAGCCGTTGGTCCCGTTGCTGAATAACCACTGGTTCCATGCAACGTAAAAGCACCATACAAACAAACAAACAAACAACTGCCGGTCTTTGAAATTCTGATCCGACTGACACCGCGCTCACTCTGATCATCGTACTGTATCTGAACAATCATTGTGTACTTGAAGTTCTAGGTTTATCTTCTGCCGTGATGAATCCTGGAGCTTGCTCGCTTCGAAGACCAGATATGCCATGTATTATTTTGACAATGTTATATATCATTTGCAGATATATCATTACTGTTCTCAATTCGAGATAGTAGTTTGAACTTACGATTCTCGAACGGCCATGTTGAAGAAATGCTTCCGAACTAATACTTTCTTAAAACTACATATCAGATGAGGTGTGTGAACAACACATGTAACTTTAGCATATAATTTGTTTTAAATATGAAATAATATAATTTATTAATATATTAAAGTCTACAAATATCTACATATGAAAGTATTTTTTGTTTTCCAGTATCGGTAAAGAAATATCCGATCGTATCTATTTCCTTTTGGGCTCATTCCATGGCTGCACTTTGTCCGTTCCAGACAGCAAATATGCCGACTCTCCGATGAAGTAAGTCACTGCCGAGATTCCAAAAATAATCCGCCAGGCGCTCAGTGTTTGCTGAGGAAGAAATGCAGGTGCTAGATTAGATTAAATGCATTAGTTCCGTGGGATGGATAAAAGGCCATCGGCTCACACGTACTCGGTTACTAATATTTTGCAGTTTTTGAGTGGTTTTGCTGTCGCCTGAAATGAACCACTTTATAGTGGTCGATTGAATTAAAGTCTGTTATAACAGACGGACGCGGGCATTCAGCTGGGACCTATGAGGCTATTCGGCGATGAAAAAGAAATTATGTAAAAGGGTTAAAAGGTGTAGTATGAGAACCTCGCAGTTGTACTACGAAACAGATGTGAGGGGAGGGTGAAAAATAAGATGGAAGAGTAAAAGAAATGAAAGGGGTTGCATGTGCAGCTAGAACTCACATTGCCAGTCGTAATCGCTCCTACAACCAATGCGTGACAATCCCAGTGAAGGAGCCCATGGTGTTTTACCATTCCTTTCAACACTCCGGTCGAAGTTAGGGGCGATGTCTTGTTCACCCACATTAGCCCCGCTGTACTTGGCGCCGTTGATGCTGACTGCTAGACACAGCAGCACAACGGCTAACGGTGCGTTGCAGTCCACGAAGCACATGGCTATTAGGCATATACAAGATGAGTAAAGACCTGTGGACATACACGAAATGAGTTGGAATCTGCATTGAAGGATCTCATCCTTAGTTGTTAGTTTTGATGGTAATTGAAATTGAAAAGTGCCCATAACAAGTTTGGAGTCGGCTGATCATTGAAATGAGCGGTTTCCCGCAACAGACTGGCGTCTCAGCTGATATCTGGAATCGTATTGTCAGTCCAGCTAGTACCAAATCGTTCCTAATAACTTATACTTCTACTGGTAAGAGCTTATGCAGAATTGCTACTGACCTGTGAACTTGAACTTGAAACTGAAGTTATGGCTTTCTCACACTTATGTAAATCTGTTCAGTTCTAATACTGAAAAAAAAAAAGATTTATAGGATAAGCGCAGATCCATAAAGATGTGTGAAAGTAGTTGGTAACTGAATTCATCTATAGTTGGCCTATTGATAACTAATGAAAGGCACACACGTAGAATAACTAATAGACACTAATAACTAAAAAGACAAATGAGTAGGACTCATTTTCTGGACTATGTACTGAATGTACTATTACTTTTTCAGCGGCCGAGTTCAAACTTGCGTAAGGGTCTTTTTAATTTCAGACATAATAGCAAGGCGTGTTCTCGATTCCGTTGTCGTTAAGAAGATATAAGAAAGGAATTCAAGACGAATTGTGGAGACCACGAAGACACTCTTCGATAAAATTAACACAATCACAAGGAGGAAGGAAACAATTTCTTGTAAAATAATATTTTCTACGCCTACTGAATATCTAATACGACGTCAACAGGGTATTTAGAGGATAAAATTACCAAATAGATGGCATATGCAGCTTGTCTGGTAAATACCAGAAAGTTTTCTTTGCTCCCTGGACAATTCTCATAATATTCTCTTAGATAATTAGTTTGTCGTCGACGTTTTCTAATTCCTGTTTAAAGATCTTTTATATTTTATTAGAAAAACGTGCTCCATAGCAATGTAGTAAAGAACAATAGGTAATAAAAGATGTGAGATTAGCATATATTGCGGTGAAGGATGAATAATACAGTATGTCAATTAAAAGATACTAAAGCACAGAATGATTTCTGAGATATTGGAAAATCTCTGATGCAGCCGAACCTTCGCAAGTTTCACTCACGATGACAACCAGACACATCCAAAGAGATGCTTTTTCAAGCATCCGACGTAAAAAGAGAAAATAATTTATATCATTCTTTTTTTTTTTAATTGGAGAATACGAAGAATATCTTTAAAAATAAAATTCCTTAGTTATACAACAAAATCCTAACCAAGAACAGTACGCGACTTTGCCCACAAAATCAGCAACCCACCCAATTCTTTAGATCTTAAAAAGTTCTTTATTATAGCAGAGGTAGAGTTTGTTTTTTGTTTTTTTTGCGAAGATTTCCATAAATCTGCCGTCAAACTTCGAAACTCCCGAATGTCCTCCTCATTAAATTTATTTTATGCCAAAAGTACTTTATTTTAGAGGAATAGTTTCTTAACTCCCGGGATAATAGTTTTCTATGTAGAGTCGAAGGTCTAGATTGCAATCTTTTACTACTGTTATTATGTAAGTGGATACAATCATACGTTGCATATATTTTTTCTTTGGTCCAATGAAAATAACGATAAAAGCCGAAAACAAACGAGGTTTACATTAAAGTTTCATTTTGCGTCACTTACACGAAAATCATCTTGACAAATGACTCATTTCGTAATGGAGAGATACAAATGTGATACGTTTATTCCAGTAGAATGAAATCAGCGTGAACTGGAAAGAGCAGATCCATTTCTTGAGTAGTCCTACTACGAATCATCAGAGAGCGAGAAGGTCTAGGGCTCTAGGCAAAGGACTGTGATGGCAATTAATCAAACGCTCGAATCCAGTTAGAGAACCCACTTGGAATTCAAGACTTTCAGCAGAAAGAGCTCCAGAAGATTTGAGGAAATCGAGAAGACGAGAAGTCACAGTTGTCAAAATTGAGACGTTTGGTAATGACTTGGAGAATTTCCAATTTAGTCTTGTAATCATTAATCTAATCAAATCATACTCACCCTTTATCTTTGCAACACAGAAATATAAATCTCTTTAGTAATATTTAGCAATACTTTATTACCACTTAAAACTTGAGCCTCGAATTATTATCTGGTTCTCAAATGCCGTTTTTAAAAATGTACATGTCTTTTATAGATAGTTTAAGTTTATTCCTTTTCCGTATCTATCCACGTCATGATTTTTTCATCGCCTATGGAAGCTGTAGAATTAAAATACACGTTATTCGTAGATGTCTATAAAATAGCGGAATTTGAACATTGCTAAAGTTTTAAACACATTATATAAGTTATGAGGATCGTATACTTTTATACTTTTCATTTCAAAATTATGTTTTTTGCAGTGACTATTACAATTATAAGTAGTAGTAGTGGCAGATGTAGTAATATTGGTCGAACGATAGCAGTAGTAGTAGTAGTAGTGAAAATTGATTACTCCTATGATAACATGATAATACTGTATAAGACTTTGATGTAAGGTTATATTTTGCATAAAAGGTTAAAGTTTGCAACCTCATAAATGTTTCACACTATGCATGAGATTGTTTATGAAAATACTTCATTTCGCTAATAATTAGCAATAGGGCAAAGTAGGCATAAAGTATCGGAGACTAATTTCACGTTCTAAGATCCGATAGGATCTCTTGCTTCTCTGATGCTTCCAATTTCAATTTCCGAATCCAACACACCCCCCCCCCCCCCCACACACACACAATACTTAATGGAGAAGGTTAATCAACTATCTGTGCCTTACATAATTGAGTCTTCGGATTCGTGAAATGCGCATTACAAACTTCTTCTTTCCTCCTGTTTCTGAAAGGCGGCAATTGGAGAACAATTGCCTTCTAATTTTGCGGACGGGGCATCTCTACTTGAATTAGTGGCCACTGACTTGACATCTTGAGGGAATTAGTCAAGGGATGCTAACGCTCATTTCATTTAGAGAGAAAGAGAGAGAGAGAGAGAGGAGAGAGAGAGAGAGAGAGAGAGAGAGAGAGAGAGAGCAGCACTTCCCTATATGTGCAAAAACTGTGATGGTTCCAATTTTAATACTGTATGTGCCTTTTGTGTCATGGTACGTTTTAGTAAAATGTATGACTAACCTTTGGTGCAGCTATCTAATAGTTTCTTTAGGGAGACTTTCGTCTGTAATTTTTAGTAAATAAATCTATTACTCGACTCCTTGCGCAACTTACAACATTATCATGAACCGCGAAGACACAAACGTCGTTTTGAGGCTCACGGCTCCATTGCTGAATAAAGACTGCACATTCACAAGGGCTGAGGAAAACACGCTCACGACCCCTTTCTTGTTCTCCGGATTCTACCGTTTATTCAATACAAGATCGATATCCCTTTTCCCTTTCCGTTCTTTGTCTGTCTGATGAAAAGAAACATTCCCCTGTCATTTGACGAGAGATGAGTCGGTCTTAAACAAAGGTAGTTCTGTCTATTTTTTGTTTTATGTAAAAGAAAACTGTTTCTGTTTGCCCTCACATCTTAAAAATCTACAAAGGCTAGAGTGTTGCAAATTGTTATGTTGATCATCCACCCTCCAATCATCAAACATACCAAATTGCAGCCCTCTAGCCTCAGTAGTAGTTTTTCTTTGATTTAAGGTTTAAGTTGGCCATAATCGTACGTCTGGCAACGATATAGGGCAGGCCACCACCGGGCCGTGGTTAAAGTTTCATAGGCCGCTGCTTATACGGCATTATATCAAAGCCACAGGAAGATAGATCTATTTTCGGTGGCCTTGATTACACGATGTACAGAAAACTCGA
>NC_087218.1:7104564-7134564 GCF_015104395.2 Macrobrachium nipponense
TATATAAGGAAATCTTTCCTCCTTGAGGGAATAACTGAGGGAATTTTTCATATATTTAGTATACTATATAGAATTTATCTTTCCGCATATTGCGAAAAATAATTAGGCGTGTACTTATCTCTAGAAAGATGCAACCTGATATTTAAATAAATAGAAGCGATAAATTTTGGAATATTAGGCTTTAAGCGACTTGAGCATAAATCGGAGGCTATTTTAATTCAACCATTTGGGGATAAACTGGCTGACTAATTGGATATTTTACTGATATACACAAAAAATAATAATATAGTATTTTTCATTGTTCGTCCTTTCTGATCCTCCCTCCTCTTTACATTTACCTACATCTCTCACCTCTTGGTTACGAGCTGAGTGACAAATAATGAAATTACTACAAGACACTGAGCATTTGTTAATCTGATTGAGGAATGTGCTATGGATAATTTTTACACGAATTTTATTTTGGAAATGAATGCACAGGAGGATAGTAACGGCAAATGATAGCTGTAACAAAGAAAATATTCGTAAAAACCAAAAAATTCTTAGTAATAGTTTCCTTCATGATTAAAGATTCGTATCTACGGCACTGTTACTGTGGTCTAATCCCCGTCGTGTTCTTAAATATCAATGCAGTTTCCAATATAATTTATGATTACAAATCATTCAGAAAATACGTCCGCCAAAAATGTTTGTTTTGATGCCAATATTTATTTTGAACAGACATGGAAATTCAATAGAACCAAATTTTAAAATAAATAAATAAATAAATAAATTTATCTCCTGTGGGCTAATGCTTGCGTTTAACATTATTTACAAATAGATGTAGAATATGCAGTTGATGTGAATGTAATTGTTTGATGTACGGTCTGCGTATAAATAAATAAAGAAAAAAAAAGTCAAGAAGGGCAAGTTTGAACTAAAATTTTACGGAGGTAACCTTACAATATTACCTTCGAGATTTTTCACCGCCTCTTTCTTCTAGCTTTATTGCTATCCGCTTGTTCTCCTGCATGTTGTTGAACTAAGCTACACATTTTTAAGATCATAAAAACTGTAACGCGGCAGAAATATAAAAAGTGCTGAGAGAGAGAATGCGCTGTTACGTGTTAATCAAAACCCGAGAGAAATGAGAGCTACACTCGGGAGGCCTTAGGGAAAGGTCTTCGTGGGTAATGTCTTGTCTGTAGTAATAATGTCTCTCCTTCGTGTAATAAATAGATAAGATACTTAGTGAACACTTTAAGGTTGAGGAAAAGATGAAGACACTCAAAAGTAATGATAGAATGAAAGGGTTGCAGGCATGAATGTATCATTCAATGAAAGCGGCGAGTGCGTTCCACAAGGAATGGCATGAGGCTTAAAAGGAGTGAAAGGATAAAAAATGGTATTGGTTTAAAGAGAGAATAGAATTCAATATACCGTCATTTTGGGAAGGGATGCAAAGAGGTAGGTATCGAAGTGTGTGATTAGAAGTTCAGTGCACTGATAATGAGCGCAAGACACGGCTGATATTGTAGAGGCTTTCTTCTTAAAGGTTTAGGCTATGAGTCAGCAATTAAAGTATAAATATATTGGTGACCAATTCTCTCTCTCTCTCTCTCTCTCTCTCTCTCTCTCTCTCTCTCTCTCTCTCTCTCTCTCAAAAGCCTTCCCTTTCACGATAAACGGCGCGAAGATAAACAAATATTCTTGTAAACAAATAAAAATCAGAGCAAATGTTATAAGTTATCTAAAATCTTTAAAGATCAAAATACAAATAACATTCTTACATCTGTTTTAAAATAAATTAAATTTGAATTTGTTTTATTATAAATGAAAGAGTTTTTATCAACGCCAATGCATACTGTGTTGACGTTATTAAATTAATACTATGCTTAAAAAGGTTATTTAAAACTAGCCCAATTAAAATCTATGAACAAATTTCTATATTTTTACTGTCTACGATTACCACCTCTCTCTCTCTCTCTCTCTCTCTCTCTCTCTCTCTCTCTCTCTCTCTCTCTCTCTCTCTCTCTAATCAAATATATTATGCAAAAGATTACTGGATGATAATATGATTCAGGTGTACCTTATCTTGCTGCAAATAAGATTAAACGCGTTTAAAGCTTCATATTCATTCTATCCTTGAGTTGCACTGGGTAAATAATCGTAACAATGATATCAAAATGATTATGGAAATTAAAACAAATCTCAGTTGTTATTATTTTTAGTCGATCGATGATAATATGAGTAGTGGTGAGGATACTAGAATATTCTACAAAGTTTCAATATTAGATTCCATTTTTCCTCGACATTTTTTTCCCTATAACATCATTTGAATCCTATGTATCCTATTCATTACATAGGCCTGTGAAACCCATCTTGCCAAATAAATATGAAGTGTATTTTTTATTCCATAATGGCCCAGGAGTTTTCCCATAATATTTCAAAGCATATGTCTATTTCATCATCATCATCATTCTCTCTCTCTCTCTCTTTCTCTCTCTCTCTCTCTCTCTTAAGTAGAATGATTCTTCATCTCAAAGCAAAACAACAATGGCAAAAAAAGAAAGAAAAGAAAAAACCAATCCAGGAGCCCAAGTGAGGATCCTGCAAAGTCGAGAATCAATGATGCCTCAATATTGTCTATATTTATGAATCTTCGAGGCCTGACCGACCCTGAGGTCGAGTGTCGTTGGAATCCTTTCTGAAGATCCACTACTGGATTTCCCTCTTTCATTTCTCATTGTTTCTTGATCTTCGTGTTCTCCAGCTTTGGAGCGGATGGGTTATCTATGACCAATCTTTCAAATAATTGGACTTCGATTTTTCATTTTCCAATTACTTCTTTTTTTCTACAATGACTTCCGTAAGCCGTTATTTTTTTTTATTCCTGCTTTTATAGCGTTTATTCGTTACATAACGAATGATGTAATTGACTAATTATGAGTATTCAAGTATAATTATTGCTTTATTCACTATTGTCATGATAATAACATTTGCTGATTCCGCTTCCTTCTGAAGTGGTTTCTTATGCTATTTTACTCACTCATGCTTGTATGCACAAACGCGCACAAACACACACATACGGACGCAGTTTAGGGCACACGTCAGGTAAGAGCTTTCAAACGCGAGGTCTAAGAAAGTGGTTTAACATATTCATTGCATAGAAATTTTGGAATT
Source organism: Macrobrachium nipponense (assembly GCF_015104395.2). NCBI lineage: Eukaryota > Metazoa > Arthropoda > Malacostraca > Decapoda > Palaemonidae > Macrobrachium > Macrobrachium nipponense. The sequence goes on from NC_087218.1 coordinate 7,107,724, forward strand.
TTTAAGTTGAAAATACTGCACGGCTTTCCAGATTATTTACTAATAGTTTGGCAGTTATAACTTCATTTGTTAAGTCAATGTTTTTTTATTTAATTATTTATGTATTTATTTATTTATTTTGCTTCTATAATTAGAATTGAGTACGGAAGCTATTTTTAATATTTTGGAATGGTCAGTTTGGCTTTTGAGTACTATCTATTTTACGGCATTTTCTCCTGTTATTACATAGAATATCTTATTCTATGTAGAATTATAAACCTTGAGTTGAACAGAGACGAATCAAATGACGTTATAATTGCCAAACTATTAGTAAATAATCTGGAAAGCCGTGCAGTATTTTCAACTTTAAAAATTCCAAATTTTTCTATACAACGAATGTAGTCTACCAATTCTCATGCCCCGTCCGTGGATGTCCCAGCTCTTACGTTGGTATGACTTCTATGAAACTGTCCAAGAGGATTTCTTGCCACGCACAAGAAGGGGCAATTAAAAACCATACCATGACAGCACACCAGGAAGCCATATCCCCGCGACGGTATTATCAAGAATATTAAGATAATAGGGAGGGCTCCTGACCAGCGACGTTTGCGACTGCTCGAGGCACTCCTCATACAACAAGAGAAGCCCTCATTGAATACGACGCAGGAAGTGCTCTTCCTCCCCACCAACTTAAGGAGACCTATGTGCATAAATAATAGCACAAGTAATACCAGACCGAACGACACTCCCGATCAAAGAATACCAGATGAGACAAGCAGCCCAGCAGCCAATGACAATGCAAGCCGTCGTGACACAGCGCCCAGGGAAGTCATGCCCCAGCCTCGACGATCAGCTAGGCTGCAACACCGCGCAACCTTCAACGACGAGAAGCGTCTTGAAGAAAACTTCTTTCAAACCAATAGATGGAGCGCATTGCGCCACCAAGCCAATGAAAAATGCGCTCGCGGTTGACCCCCTGCTACCTGCCGCTATATAACGAGTAGATCTTGACAACACCTATACTGAGGACCTGAGGAAAAGAGGACGAAGGAGGATGATGACGACCAGGAATCGACCACCGTTGCCTCAAAAAGGACAAGGAAGCAGGAAAAAAGAACCAGCTTCAAGGAAAATGCACCAGAGAACAACGGCAATGGAAACCAAGTCAGGGAAAAAATCACCCACTTCAGGGTCATGGTAAAACAACTCAACCGAAGGATTCAGAGCCATAGCAACCTTCCAGACCAGGTTCAAAAGCCTGCAATTCCAGGCTAAGCCCAACAAGCAGGGTCAGTGGGACCATCTCATCCAGAGATGCAAAAAACCATTAGTACCCTGAGGACCACGACAGCAATCGCCATCAAAGAACTAAAAGAAGAAGAGAGGATCAAGAAAGCAGTAGTGGTTGGCTACCTGCTTGAAATGCCTGAAGCCACCTAACCAGTGCAGCCAATGTGACAGCTGCAGTAAGAATGAAGAACAGCAAGGCATCCTTACCAAAGCTGTACTAGTCCATTTCGTAGGGACCATCCCTCCAGAGAGTTGACCTGGGAGTATTCGGGAGATATGGGGTGAAAACATACTACCCAGAACCCCTAAGGTGCTTCAAATGTCAGAAATTTGGGCACCATAAGAGCCAATGTTCAGGCAAAGCAAGAGACCAGTGCAATATGCAGCAGAAAACATCCAACTGAAGAGTGCATTGCCAAACGGAAAGCAGGGGAGAGACAACACCGAAGTGCCCCAACTGTACCAAGGCACACATCGCCATGGACTGGGGATGTCCTGAGAGATTGGCAAGAGTAAAGGCCGCTCTGCCCAAAGAGACAAGAAGAGAGAGGAGCATATCAGGAGGAAGGGCAGCCCCAAAAACCTCAGCCCAGATGAAGGTTTTACACCAAAGAAGAGCTGGAGGAATCCAGAAGGGAAGCAGGACCCAGCAGAAAAAGAAACAGCTCCAGGTCTGCATCAAGAAGACCCACCCCCCAGCAAACAAATCCTCAGGCACCTAAACCATTGCCAAGGACCATTTTCATCAAAACAATCGATCTCAGGGACAGATTGACAGACTTCTCCAACCGCATCATAAAGGGAGACATCAACGCGGAAACTGTCCAAGAGTGCATAGAAGTACTTCTAAAGAGCTTCATCAAAGGAGCTTCCAAGTCCCGCTCCCCTCTACCTCTATGCAGGAGGCAGCGACCCAAGCTGCACCAAAACCCACTCCTCAATCCCCCTCACCTCTACCTTCCACACCACTCTCAACCCCTCACCTTCCACATCCTCTGAACCAATAAACCACACCCCTCTAATCATCCAACTTCATCATCATCTCATTCATCACCATCAGTCACTGAAGGTATGACAGGAGAAGCTAGAAGGACATTTGCACCAAGGGACCCAGACATTTCTCCTCAACATACCAATCATGCTGAAGATCATCAACTGGAACGCTGGTGGAATAAGGACAAAGGCAGCCATACTAATTGCAGTCTGCAAAACAGAAAATGTGGACATCATTCTGCTTCAAGAAACCATGCTAACAACTGGGACAAAACTCAGAATAACTGGATATAATATCTACACAACCCCATGCGTAGGCACAGACAGAGGATTGGCAATTCTCGTCAAGAATACAATCCCAACAGCGAGAACACACAACCCAATCCCCTGTGGCAACAATGTGGAAACCCTAGCAGTGAGAATCACACTGCTAAACCAGAGGATAGATATATACAACATATATAGAAAAATACATAGAGAAGAACCAGGAGAACTACAGCTCACACAGCTCTTCGCACATGCAGCAGATTCACCAACAATTATATGTGGAGACTTGAACGCACATCACCCTCTGCTATCATCCCCATCAACCACAAACCACCTGGAGAGCACATAGCTTTCTCTCTAGATGAGTTTGAAGGAGTCTCACTACTCAACTCAGGGCAACCTACACACAAAAGAGGAGGCAGATTAGATTTGACATTTGCCACAACAACAATCAGACACCTAACAAGGTGGCAAGTACACACAACACTAGTGAGCAACCACTTTGCCACAGTAACAGAGCTGGAGATGCAGCAACTACTGCCAATACCGCCACCTCCTCCGACATGGAACCAAGACCTAGCAGACTGGGTTGTATTTCGTCCAGCCCTCGAAGAGTGGGCAGCACAATACACACCTCCAGAAGACATAGATCAGCTAGAAAAAGATCTAGTTGAGGCTATACACAATGCTGCAAACAGGGCAATGCCCATGAGAGTAGGAAGAAGAGACCACACCTACAAAGACTCCTGGTACTACTGCCCAGAAGTAAGAAGACTGAAAACCCTACTGAACAGGGTAACAAAAAACTATAGGAAAAGAAGGACAACAGAAAACAGGGAACTACTACAAGCAGTCAAAAATGATGTTCAACAGCAGCTGCAAGAGATAAGAATTGAAAAGTGGCTGGAATGGTGTACAAAACTATCACAGTACACATCTCTCTCGGAGCTATGGAAGTGGCTGAACAGAGTAGCCGGAAAGAAGAGAACACCCGTAGCAACTCACCCTCACCCACTAGAAGAAGCGGAAAGACTGGCAACATCCTTCGCCAATAGGACTAGCTCAGGTAACCTCTCCCCTGAAACAAGAAGAATTCAGGATCAACTAGCACCGATTAGATGGGAGGAGATCGATGCGGCCTGCCACAGACCAGATGATACTGACACCCCTTACACAGTAGAGGAACTGAAAGCAGTTTTTAAAGCTGGCAGAGACACAGCACCAGGAGCAGACAGGATAACATACACCATGATCAGCGAAAATGGGTCCTGCAGGAGAAACAGCCTTTCTGAGAATCCTGAACAAAACACACATCGAGCACACAAGACCACAAACCTGGCGGCAGCAAGACACGCAGCCAATCAAAAAACCTAAAGATCCAGAGAACCCAAGACCAATCACATTGGTGTCATGCATTGAGAAAACTGGAGAAAAAATGGTACTAAATAGAATTAAGTACAAGATTGGTCCTCTGCACAAGCAGCTATATGCATATCAGGAAGGAGTTGGAACTACAGAGTGCATAACAGATGTTCTCAGCTACATAATCAGAAGAAGGCCACAGTAGTCTTCATAGATTTTGAAAAGGCTTTTGAACTAGCCAGTCAGCAGCAATACTTCAATCAGTAGTAAGGAAGGGAGTCCAAGGACACTTACTAGCCTGGACAAAAAAACTAGTACTGGGAAGGTCAGGCCAGAGTAAAATTCAAGGAGTGATGTCTACATCCACGACTGGAAAATGGTACCCCTCAGGGAGGAATTCTGGAGTCCATTTCTATTCAATATAATAATGGAGAATATAGCCTCCCTGCAGCTTCCAGAAGGCGTAGAAATCTTCATCTATGCCGATGATGTGTGTGTAGTAGCAAGAGGAGCTGTTAGAGTACCCCAGAATGCAAAGGGCACTCAATGACATCAACATAAATCAAATGAGCTGCCCCCACTCTGATGAGGCTGACAGAGGCTCAGAAAGAATCACTGGAGGTCAATTCACAACAATGCAATGAGGCTCATGCTAGGAGCACCTACATGGACAAAGCTGTGCAACCTCAGGCTTGAAACTAACTTGCCAAAACTAGAAAGAGACTCCATCTCTAAGAAAAGAGCAAGAGAGGAACTTGCTAAACACCCAGAGATTCAAACTTCGAGTTCCTATGGTAAGGACCAAAGTGACAACATCAAGAGTCTAGGCATGGCAGAAACACTGATGCAACTAGGTCCAGACACAACACAGGGCACACAACAACTACCACCCTGGAAGAAGGACACTACAATATATAAATACACAAGCCTGCCAAGAGCAAAAGAGGACTGCACAAGAGAAGAGCTAAGAGCTGCGGCCTATGAAGCAATCAGAAACACTGAGACCATAGGGGCACAAAACATACTACACTGATGGCACTGTAGATCCTGAGAATCAAACAACGGGAGCTGCAGTATATTCAAGAAACTTCACAGCCTGCTGGAGGACCTCCAACCACGCCTCCACTATGCAGACAGAGTTAACAGCAATAAGACAGGCACTGCTGTACTCACTGGAGAATGAAGAAGGGCCTGTTAATATCCCACACAGACTCAAAGTCCTCAATGCAAGCCCTGCAACAACAGAAAAATAAAGAAAATAAGGCACTGCTGGCTGGAATTAAAACACTGCTACACCAGCACAGCGAAAGAGAAGACCTGTCACCTTAACTGGATACCCAGTCACATAGGAATTCCAGGCAACGAGAGGGCTGATTGAGCTAGCCAAAAGTACAAAACACATTGACAGAGTGCAAATACTATACAAACCTGCACTGCAACAAGTCAAGAATGCAATGAAACCACGCTGCAAAGAAAAATTGCTAAAAGACCATCGTGAGTGGGTAGAAAAGAAACTCACTGCTGCCAGATGGTATAAGACATCGACTGGTCTAGTGCCTCCTCCCATAGACAGGCAAACACCAAGAAAACTTGCTGTGATCATTCACAGACTCAGGCTAGGATATAAAGCCTGCTGGGAAATTGTGGAAAAACAGTGTCAGACATGTGAACACTGTCAAGAAGAAACACAGCAACCATTCCTTCACTACCTGCTGGAATGCAGAGAAACAGCACAGCTAAGAGGTGCGCAGCACAAAATGAAGTACCTGCACAAGATGCTGAGCATGCAGCTACCACAGTCACAAAGACAAATCATTGAAAACTTAGAAGAGCATACCCAGGTGCTCTACAACCTACCTCCACCAAGGTAATCAAACTAATAAGTGACATCAACCACCCTCATCACAGCCCCTCACTGTAAGGCTCTATCCACATCATCCACTATCATTCTTTTAAAACTTTACCTACAACTGAAATCCTACGCAGGGACCCTAGGGAGTAAAGGGTTGGACAACCCCACCTGTACCGCTTCTCCGATATTCGAAAGCCTTACACTCCTTCAAACTTCTTCTATAATATGACATGATGGCCCTCTCTTACTGACACCCCATCATCCTTCCCCTGTCCGCCTCCTATCTCTACAACTAAAGATATTTCCAATTTCAAAAAACTAAACCGTGTACCTTAAAGAATCTTTTCAGATCACCTATGGGCCGAACAGGGGAAAGGCCCGTGCCAACAAGAAGTGTTGGCTTAATACAACAACAACAACAACACCTACAGTCTACTCCGACCCACTGCCGTGATCATGCTCGGATGATACCGAGAGAAACGTTGGCCACTAGATCGACTTATATTTTGATTTGTTCATTTACTGTGACAAATAAATAAATTTTAAGCAATATCCCGAAATTGACTCCTCCTGATGAGTAATATCGGCGCAATACTCGCCAGTTGTAGTAGCAGAGAGTAAGCTATTATTAGAAAAATAGGGAAGACTATTTACAAGTTGAATGCAGCTGATGCAGCAATATCTTTCAAATAAAAACTTGTTTGGAAGAGGGTCTCCTTCCAATATATTATTATTATTATTATTATTATTATTATTATTATTATTATTATTGTACTTAGGAAGCAGACCCTCTCTCAAGCATACTTTATTAAAAGTAATGCCTACTTCAGCAGCGTTACACTTGTAGAGATTCTTCTCTATTTTTGCGAATAGCGCTTTTTCGTTGCTACTTTAACAGAACTAGTAGAGCGCCTATAGAGGTCATGGTAAAATACAGGGTCAAAATAGGTGTAAATATTTGAATTTTACAGATAAACTATGATACCATAGTCATCAAAGTCATTAACGATTTTCTCTCTCTCTCTCTCTCTCTCTCTCTCTCTCTCTCTCTCTCTCTCTCTCTCTTTCTTTAAAAGCGAGCTTTCGTCTGAATACGACGCAGGAAGAATTTCTCCTCCCTACGAGTATGAGAAGACCCTGCCACCAACAATGACAACCACCGATCACGACAACTCTATGGATGACAATGCCCCCGAACGAGGTACTGCTGCAGCCGATGGAAATCAAAGTAGCCTTGACGTCCCACAGCGTAGCGCAACGCCCATCAATGTTACAGCGCCGCTTAGGAGGTCCAGGCGGCTGCAGGATATGCTGTTAAAGTAGCACCGAAAAAAGCCGCTATTCGCAAAATAGAGAAGAATCTCTACAAGTGTAACGCTGCTGAAGTAGCCATTACTTTTTTATTATTATTATATTATCAGTGAAGAAGAAATCCACAATGATGTCAGCTTAGATATAGAATATTAATGTATAGACAAATCTAGAGCTTTTGAGAACCTGCTCGGGTCATCTTGATAAGGGATATCGAGCAGATTCTCGAAAGCTCTCGTTTTGTAAATATTGTAAATATATATTGACACTGATGTCATTGTTGATTTCTTCACAATTTTAGTGACTCATGCGGTTTCATTATTATCATTAAGGCATTCTGTGGAATTAGCAACATTAAAATGTGAGCTATGGACATAAAACTATATACAATAGAATGAGTACAAAAAATGGTCGTAATGACCTTAAAGAGAGGAAAATAGCAGAGTATTCACCAGGGAACAATGAAAAAAAGACATAAAAATAGAATTAGCTCTCCAAAAAAGTCTCTTGAATATATGAATGAAATAATGATATGAGTTGTGAGAGATTAGGAGTCGATATGTGATGCAGGAAGGAGAGTGAAGAATGTAAAGGTCAACGATTATGTCCAGCGTGATGACTTCGGTCATGAAGCAAAATGAAAAAGAAAGATTATTGCTCACTATGTTTATATTCCATGTCAAAGAGGAACATAGCATTATTCATTTAAGAGGAGCACAATCTTAGAGAGAGAGAGAGAGAGAGAGAGAGAGAGAGAGACAGAGAGAGAGAGAGAGAGGAGGTGGGGTATGGGGCGGGGGAGAAAGTTGACATTTTCCAGGTGCTGGAATGGGTGTGAATCAAAATGCAACTGAGCTTTAAGTGTTTCAAGTCTAAGAAAACACTGCTGGCAACTCTTTCAATTTTTGGGAAGTAGCTATAAAGCTGTGAAAATAAGTTTTTGTAGGCCATCCGTCTATGGTCGTTGAACGCTGAAGGATAATGGTGCTTATTTCGAAGGTCAATATGTACTTGTATACTTTAATACCTTTGCTAAAATTATTAAACACATATATCATACATCCATACAGACAGACAGACAGACAGACAGCTATATATACATAAACCTACTAGGAATCATATTTATGAAATATGCTCCGGAGTTAGCTATGAATTTGCTATTACTTTTTAATTAATTTTTTTGAAAAAAGTCGTCATAACAGCATCTCCATAATTGTCAACATAATGTAATATGTCAACAACAGAATTTATTTGTATGATAAAGTTTTTTATGGCTTCAAACTTTCATGTCTATTTGATATGTAGTATTACTTAATGTAACGTATAGTTTTGTTGGGAAAAACTCTCTATCACGAGAGTTCATAAAATGTTCTAAAGGTCCACAATAATATAATTGTTAAAAGTTCGTGGAAAAACTTGACAAATACTTTATAAATGCTTTCTAAGGCTTCTCTGGGTTCATCTTTGAAAGCTTTCCTAAAGTATTTATAAAGTTTTAAACGAACTTTTAACAATTATACTATTTTGGACCCTTTAGAACATTATAGTTTTTCTTAGCGGCTTCCGTAGCTTCTTCGTTTCAAAACCAGATGAGCAGCGCAGTGGGAAATCAATCAAAACTTTCTGGAGCGAATTGCATCACGGTTGTTTATCGCAGTCGCCGGAGCCACGTCCATTTCAGGGCCTCTAAGCCGCAGGGAATTCCCATTATCGTACTTTACCATGACAGGAGTGATAGACGTTGTCAAATGTATTCTACATAAAACGAATGGCAATCCGATTTGGAGCAGCAAACCTAATTAAAGTTGCACATTAGTCATCATAATGGAAGGTTTTAATGTTCGTGTGTTCATCAACAACCCAATATGGTGTTACTGTACCAGACTCCTTCAATTAAAGATGGCTAAACTTGAGGCTGTTATAGTTCATTAGAGGGATTGGATCTCTTATATTTGTAAATGTTCGATTTATAGACGTCTATGGATGACCTGCTTATTTATAATCCTTCCTTCATTAATCTACCGCGTAACTAAAAGGAAGAGCAAAAACTTACAAGTAAAAAATGAACAGGTGGTGGCCTATCTTATAGCGTTGCCAGTCGCGCGATCATGAATCAGTTTAACTTTAAGTAAAAATAGAAACTACCAACGCTAGAGGGCTGTTAGTTGGTATGTTTGATGATTGGAGGGTAGATGATCAACTTACAATTTGCAGCCCTCTAGCCTCAGTCGTTTTTAAGATCTGATAGCGGACAGAAAAGAACGGACAGAAGAAGTGTGGACGAACAGACAAAGCATCTCAGTGGTTTCTCTTACAGAAAACTAAAACCAATCCGGGGACTAGACTCATCGCTATAACAAGCTCGTTCAAGCACCTGAATATCGAGAAAAGACTCCAGTCGTTCAGCACACACCTTCCTCTCTCTCTCTCTCTCTCTCTCTCTTACTGCCCGCTCTAAGAACAGCCATTTCTATTATTTTTATTTGAAAATTATTATTATAAGACTCCCGGCAAATTTATAGATTTCTGGCGTTCTCCTGAAATTGGATTCAAGATGCTGTTAATTGGCTGTTAAATCTTCCTAAGTCTAAGTGTCACAAACGCCCTTCCTCCCTCAAGATCCTTCCAACGACTTCGCAACGGCTCTTGTCACTCGAATAGACCAAATTATCGGAGGCTTTTAATCCGTTTTGATGTCATTATTCAGCCCCATTTTTAGTTTTCTGTAAAAGAGAACCATTCAGATGGCTTTGTTTGTCCCTCCGCACTTTTGCCTGTTCTCCCTCAGATCTTAAAAATGACCGAGGCTAGAGAGTTGAAACAAATTGGTGTGTTTATCATCCACTTTCTAATCATCTCACATACCAAATTGCAGCACTCTAGCCTTAATATTTTTATGTTATTTGAGGTTAAAGTTAGCCATGATCGTGCGTCTTGCAGCGCGAGAGGTGCCAACAACACAGGCCACCACCAGTCTGTAGCAGAAAGTTTGATGGGCCACGGTTGGAAGTTTCATGGGCAGTGGCTGAGAGTTTCATAAAGCATTATATGCTGTACAGAAAAACTCGACTGCCTTCGGCGCATATTTTACCTTTTTTTTTTTCAATAGGGACGATTTCCCTAGACAATTGTTTGCTCCGTTCTGTAATATGTCTTCTTATATTGACCGTCTGCCCTACAATGCATGGAAGGACTGTATTTTCGCTTCAGCTCATTAGATGGCGATGGAGTCCTATAGATAAATAAGGAAAAGTATTCCATAAAATATTTTTTCATAACTTATTATGTAAGAATGGTAGGTTCTTAGACAATCGATGGACTGTCAGGCAAAATACCTGTAGTACAGTATTCAGCAAAGCTCGAGTGACCTGATTTCAGTGATTTTCGTTCAAAAAGTGACTAACTGGCAACTCTTACCTTCTTCACATTTCTAATGACGCTAAATTGCAAGGGCGAAACATTAGAAACTTCGCTCAAAAAAGATACAGTTCACTTAGCATGGTTTTATAGTATAATCGCTATATATATATATATATATATATATATATATATATATATATATATATATATATATATATATATATATATATATATTTTTTTTTTTTTTTTTTTTAAATATCAGCTAGATCATTAGAAAAAACATTAATACCAATTAATTTTAATTATGGTAAATATGAAAAGATATAAATACTCAACGAATTTTACTTTTTAGCCATCATAGTAGTTTATTTAATGTAATGAACGTATCGGAGATGTAGTTGTGGGCGTGGTCTAACAAGACGTCAACTGTGGTCATTTGCCAAACATGTTGGAGCAGCCCGACAGCGACCGGAAACGTCACCCAACAAGGAGAGCAATAGTTGAGCTGCATCTCGCCAGATTTTTCAAAAAAAGATATAGCTAATCGTCTTAATATCAACAAGACAACTGTGTATACAACGACGGAGGAGGATTGAAAAGCCATCTAGATCTAGGAGACCGCGCTGCACAACTGCAGAAGAAGACGAAGTGTTAATTAACTATATAACCGAACACCCGTTTTCGTCATCATTTTCAGTGAAACGAGAAACTAGTATATATACAAACATCAGTGGCACTGTAAGACGTCGGTTTCGAGAAGCTGGTCTTCTATGTAGAAAACCTGCGCTCAAGCCTCTACTTACACAGGACGCATATGGAACCATCGTCTCGGGTTGTGCTCGAATATCTGTCCAAGAGCGAGCAGTTTTGGGAAACTGTTATATTTTGTGACGAGAAGACCTTTTGCAACGACCAACAGGGAAGACTGCACTGCTGGCGTCCAGGAAAAAAAAGGTAATGAACATTTACTTATTTTGCCTTATATATTTTTACGTGGTAGCCTAGGTGTGATATACTTTTGCATTATAGGCCTAGTCTCTATATATGCTAAAGCTTTAATGAATAATAATTCCTCTTACACTGGTTTCAAACCTGTTGACAAATACCTTTAATGGAAGTTACGATGTAATCAGGGAGAAATAATGCAAGAGAAGATATAAATTAATTTGAGCTAGGGTGGGAGTTGGGAATTGTCATTACTGAGGAAGCAGTTTAAATATCTATAAAATCCCGCCTCCACTTCGAAGTGTTGCTTGGCGGGAAACCAGTTGCAGAGGAAGTTCGTGCTAGCTTTCCTCCGAGTCTCGTGAATGTTTGAATACACATTGCACTGACTTAAAAGACGTTTAAGGTTACTATGCTATGACAACTTTTCTTATGCCTCTTTCCGAATTCATAATATATACTATTAGGCCGGCAACCAAAGATTCTTTCAATTATTTCACTGTAAAACTAAGTCTGGCAGAAAATACAAATGACGTAGCTGTTTCTAATATTTAAAATGGTCTGTAATTGTATATTATCATCTAATAGAGGAAAGAAGGCGAAAAAGGTATAATTTTGTCTATATAAGTTTTGGTTAAATGCATATTAAAGAACTGTTTCTCGGAGAAGAAAATTCAAATAGGCCTATACATACGTGGATAAATAGGATATAATATATATATATATATATATATATATATATATATATATCTATACTATATATATATCTATATATATATATATATATATATATATATATTTATATATATATATATATATGTATGTATATATATAGTTTTATAGAATAACCGTTATAGTGCTTTCTTAACATTGCACTTCAAATCTTAAAAGTTAAAAGTTCTGTGTTATAGCAATATTACTGAAAGTATGGCTTAAAAAAAGCGCCAATCCTTTTTTTTTTTTTTTTTTTTTTTTTTTTTTTTTTTTTTTTAATCCATAAGATCTATTGATGAGAGGAAGAACTGCAGTTAAAATAGTTTCTTTATATTAAAAAGTAAGCCACCGTCATTGTTTCTCTCCGAATATCTGTAAATTCATATTTTCTCTAAACTCCTTCTCCATCCATTTCAAATTTGAGGATAAATATGTCGAACCAAATCGACGAAGTGGGAGGATAACCGCGGGCCTTTGGGGTTGGATGGCGTCTTGCGGACCAAGTGCTTTAGTGCCAATCCACGAGCGATTAAATGGCAGGCAGTATATATGTTGACATTCTTGACGAGGTGCTGATTCCATCTGTTAGGATGCTACTGATTACGGAACTGTTGCCCATATTCTTGGCAATGGACAATCCTCTGTTCATAATAGTATGCAGTAAGAAAATGGTTACAGAAGCATCCAGAAGTTATTCGTATCGACTGGCCTGCAAAATCTCCGGATCTCAATCCCATTGAAAATTTGTGGGCCATTATGAAAAAGGAATGGGATGGCGCCGTTCTGATCAGTAAACAAGCCATCATAAACCATTGCTTGTCAGTGTGGGAGTCTATGCGTGGGGAAAATATTGCAGTAGACTGGTTGACAGTATTCCTAGACGGCTTAATTCGGCAATAGACAATCTAGGCTCACTACAAATATTAATCAACCCTCTCTCTCTCTCTCTCTTCTCTCTCTCTCTCTTTTCTCTCTCTCTCTCTCTCTCTGTATGTATGTATGTGGAGCTATATATGTATGACGTGTTTTATACAAAGTTGTGTTTACTCTATTTGTTTTGCTGGAATTGTAATTTATTTTTCACAGGGACCTATGTATTTCAAAGAATTATACGTATTTTTTAAAAATAAATTACAATGGTATACCATTTACTTAACCTATACCGTTTTTTATTATCAATCATATTCATTATTTGATACTTGGTTTATTAATGCCTTTACTAAGTTACATTTCTTCCATTCCTAAAGTAAAAGTAAAATTATATTAATTAATTGTATTTCTAATAGCGAAGATTACTCTTCACCTTGCTTATTATTCATTTTATTTATTATTTACTTCTTCAAACTGAAGAAACCCCTCGGGAGACTAGTCTTACGTAGCACTGGCTATAACCTAAGCCTAAGCCATAATTTATTGCAAGTATATCGAAATCATGATCCTGACTAACATTTGCTTTATGCACAAAAACTGCAAAAGCGAAAAGTAATAACTTCGAATTCATATCCAAATGCATCATTTTTTATCATTAGACTTTTTGCTCGCCTCAACTTTTCGCTTTTGCACTCCATCGCGATGTCCTCTTTCACAGTGTCCAGACTGAGGTTTTCATGCTACAGTAACGTATTGTTTTCGTTCAGAAATGTTGTAAAGTGAAATATTTTTGGTTTTTAGGTTCCAATATATTTCAATGATAAGATTCTATATAACAAGTGACCATCTTTTCCCCATAGATAGATAGATAGATAGATATTTTATTGACCATTCTCCACAGAAACATCAAATACAATATTATGAAATTACACAACGGTCCAAATACATAAACTCATTTCACAAGTTACATTTCCTAAAAAGGAAAAGAAAATTAAAAAGAACTGTATTCAAAACAAATGGCAACAATAATTAATATTAGTTTTTTTAAATAACACAAAAGAGATCATATCGAGAGCTGTTTATTTGAATATCCAATTCTATATCACATAGAAACAATAATATACAATAGACTAATAAACATCACACATTCAGATTAGACTGGAAATGAGTTGAAAATTGTAACCACACAAAATGAAGTCAGCTGGGCGAGGCACAATGAGAGAGTTTGCATTTTATTATTGAAAACTCTCAAAATTAAGCTTGCGATATGACAAACATTTGCATAGTCTGATCTTTCTACCATCAAGTCGCTCATTGAGAGATATCAAATTGGGTCCGAATCTGGTAGGTCCTGGGGCATGCTTCGATTACATGTTGCTCAGTTTGTATTTGGCCACACACACACAACCTTCTCCTCTACAGGTAACCGGCCCCTCCCTCTTCTGTTCCAACGGCCAACCTCAATAATAACAAGAGAATGGGAACTCAGTCTTAATCTTGTCCACTCCATTCTCTCCAACTCATTTATAGGGTGGTTTTTTTTACTATAAATGTCATGAACGTTAAATTCTGAATTGATGTTTTTTATAGAAAGTTAATCTACCTGAGTTTGAGGTAGTTACTTCATGTTTCAATCTTTCAGATGCTTGCATTACATCGTCAATATCATTATCTAACAAGTCTGATATAACGTGAGGTAGGGGTATTAAATTGCAAAATTAGATTAATTACATGGGCCAGCGGATCGTCTCCCATACCACGCTCCACCCAAGCTTTAGCGAAAAAAACTGTCTCTTCTTTGACCTGACCAGTGAACGAAAATCAACAAGACCAAGTTCGACTAAGCAAAGAGAATTTGTAGTGGTTTTCCTTACACCTAACAGTTGTTTTATGCACCATAAATATAATTTTTCCATGGGTCTCAAATCACCGTTAATCCAAGATTCATTTCCATACATTAATGCTGGTAACAAAGCCGAATGAAAAACCCTTTTCTTGATATAGAAAGGAAAACATCATTATTTTTATTTAAGAATGAGATAAATTTTAAACACATGACACATTCTAGTTTGTGCTTCTGCTTTCACTGATGATGATATAGAGCCATCAGCAGTAAAAATACATCCTAAATATACATATTGCTCACAGGGATCAACAACAATACTCCCTACAACCAGTTGGCTCGTTATCGTGTCCATTGCCATTTATCACAAAAAATTTGTAGTCTTACTACTATTTATTTTCATTCCATGAGAGATACAAAACTGATTGAGTAAATTTAACTTTTCCATCATACCACGCCTGGTTTTTGAAGGAATATCGTGTCATCCATAAGGACAAGGATGTGTAAAACCAACCCAAAAACCATCAATACCACAATTATTTTTAATTAATCTTAAAAGATCGTCCACAAAAATGACAAACAATAGACATGAGGTTGGTGACTCCTGGCGAACACCAATTGTCGAAGCAATTAGAGTTGTCCCAACAATACTATTGGTAATTTTGTACATAGAAATAAGTGCTACTATCATTACAGATCCACAACCCAGTCTTTTCAATATCAAAAATAAAGTACGCCTTGGTACTCTGTCATAAGCTAGTTAGAAATCAATAAATGTCACAAAAAGTTTGAATTTTTCCATCTTCGCAAGGTCAATCAATAATCGTATAGATATGATATGCTCCAAAACACCCCCTTCCCCTCTGCGACCCGCCTGCTCCCTGCATGGAGTAAACCAAAGAGAGAGTCGGGCACACAGAACTGCATCATACAATTTCTAGTATTGAGTTTATCACATTTATCGCCCGATAATTTTTAACCAATAACCTTGAACCACGTTTAAAGACAGTAAACAACTTTGCATTAATCCACGATACAGGATACAATGAGGACATAAATATATTTGTTAAACAAGGCTACTATACATAAAATCCAAGACACAGGTAACATTTTATATAATCCAGGGGGCACTCCATCAGGTCCGCTCGCTTTCCCACTCTTTCAACGCTTGATTTGTGATTGTACTTCATGGTATGAAATAGGATCATCCAAAATGGGTACATATATATCAGTTTGTAAGCCATCGAGATTCTCAATCGTATCCCCCGAGTGGTCATACAGTTGTGTGAAGTGTTCAATAAATTCCTGATCTGATGGTGAAGAAGCATTACCAAAGTCAGTTGAATTGGTATTTAACTCTCCGCGCCAATTAATAGCACGCCAAATTGTAGCACTATCATTCTCACTTAAAAGGCGTTCCCACCTATTTACAGTAACATCAACACCAGGTGCTGGCCTCCTAACTACCGATTTACTTGCGCACTCGTAGAATATAGTACCCAGATTACTTCAAAATTGTCAACACTTCCAATCAAAAGTAGGTTCTCTATGTTTCGCCAACTCACTGACAAACAATTCCTGATTCATTTTTCTGACATTATAGGCGGAGTCACATATTTATTAGTAGCTTTACTTTGCAACACTGCATGACCACCGAGCTGAGACGCTCTTTCTTTTATATGAGTTAAATCGAGGCAGGGCCATATAAAGGCTAAGGATAAGGGTGCATGATTAGAAAGTAATCTTAAATCCTGGATTACATCGAAACTCTTAACAATGTGTAGTACTCATGAGATATCAAACAAGAATCAAGCTCAGACACCCACAGTTGTCCCTGCCTATAAGTAAGACCTCCCTTGAATTGCCTGCAAGACGTTTGAAGATTGTTAACAACCAAACAGTTTTCATCCACACAAATCCCGAGTAACATCCTCCCATTATCATTAGGGTTAGGTACGGCATCCGGGATAGCAGGGTAAGAATAGCTGGGTAGATTCCCTCTCACCGGCAAGTCCACGGACACCGACCACCAAAACGAGCGTTTAAATCACCCATCACCACACAACCACCTACACAAGACTTAACTTCTCCTGTATTTTACTAAGTAATGACATGTCAAAATAAGGTGAATCAGATGGAGGGACATAACAAAAACCAAATAACACATTCGGCACACAACTAATTGTGAGCCACACCTGATCACTAATACTTATATCTTCAATCACAACATAAGAAAAACACATCTACGGATCAAAACAGATGTACCTCCGCGGTGTTCTGCATTCATATTACGACTAATACAAGATACTAACCAGGGAAAATTAATTGATGACGAGGTTTTAACTTCATTAAGGCAAATTATATCATAATCCAATAATAAATTCTCTACAAAAGTTTTCTCAATCTTGGTCCTAACACCATTAACGTTCCATGAGATTATTTTAAGATGTTTCCGCGGGCTACCTAAAAATGGTTGAGGATTCCATGAATCAATCACCACATCATCTTTATAGAGCTTTCTCTCCCTGTAGTCCAAACCTAATTGCACATCCCTGATTTTCTGGCTGGCTTCTCTTTCTCTTCTCTTTTCGGCTTCATGCCAGTCTTTTCCATTCCATCCTGACAGCTGGGTGGGTATCCTTTTTAACAAAAATCTTCTTGAATGGGTCTTGGCATTGTTTAAAGCTTTTCCCTTTTCAACTATGGCATCCCTTTCTCCTCTCGAGCCCAATGTGACAAGGATAGGTCGGGAACGACCTATCCTTGTCACCTACACGTTTATATGAGATTTAATACTAAGTGGCAACTTGAGAACAACGCTTGTCCACTACAAAAATAAAAAAGTCACACGAGTTTTGCTGCATACCGTACACCGTCGCAGAGGGTACTTTATTAGGTTACATTTTCATAATGTCAGTTCCAGATATTGACCACAGAGTTTGTTTATATCTGAAACATATCTTGGATTAATAACAAATTAGAAGGCTCTCCTAATCAGTGACTCAAAATGCAACGGACCCTTTGAATCCTTTGGAAAATCCGTTGTAATTTATGGCTCTGGCTACTTTCAAGGAAGTGACATAATTCATTCCTATAAAGTGAAATAAATAATTTATGTAGCTGTTATTTGTTTATTTATAACAATGTTTTCGTTATATGAGAAGTAATGATTTAGATACTTAAACAGTAATAAACCGGTTTAAGAAAGAGCTTCGTGGAGAAATGTATTGTAATTTCATCGAGTTTCATAACATTAAGAGAACTTGTACTTGTTCAAAATAATGTTTAGATAGTGGTATTAATAATTAAGGAATTATCACTTACTTTTATCTAACTTATGAACAAAACATTCTATATTTCAGATACATCTATTTCAGCCAACTATTGGCGCGTAGTCATAACTGCATATAGTATAATCTGCTGTGCCTTTAAAATAATGCATATTCACCTATCTGCATTACCGATGTATTCCAGAGTATAAATCTGCATCAGCGAGAAATAACCGTCTCCTTTTTTGCAATTGGGATTCATTTGCTGCCTCTGTGAAAAGAATGTGACCTGGAAACTGCCATTGTGGAGCTGATGCCTCGCGTTTTGTTAGCAGACATGTGGCTGAGAACGAGAGAGAGAGAGAGAGAGAGAGAGAGAGAGGAGAGAGAGAGAGATCTTTACCAGAGGGTTTTAAGATTATGCTTTCACCTTGATAAGCAACAACTTTCTTATGGAAGAATGTTCTTCCTTGACAAAGTCACTTTAGTAAAATTTTTCTATCTAAATTGTTATAATCAAACTTTACTTGCCAACCGAAGTCGAGTCATAGCCAGAAGAGGCCCTTATATTCACATACTCTGGCCCCTCATTCCCACAACAAATAATGGATACGCATGTCAATGTCATTTTCCTGGAGTTATCGTAAACGTCTAAATCTTGCGCGAAGAATATAATTCAAAATGTATATTGAAAATCGTGTTCTCGCTTTGAGAGAACTTGCTCTCATCGAATTAATGTTCATTTCTGAAGTATTTGTGATTTCTTGGTTATTCGTTTGAGCAATTTTTTTTTTTTAATTCCAAGTGATTTCAGTTATCGTGTAGACACCAAGAGATCTATAACTTGCCGGTCGATATTGTATATTTCAACGGTCTCATCCTCATCTATTATTATTTCTATTATTATTATTATTATTGTTGTTGTTAAGAAATCACCGTCTCGTGAAGAACAATCTGTTATAAAGGAAATCCACAATTATATATTAGAGAATATTACTATGTAAAGGAACACTTTCGAACAGCAGAACGGTGCTCCTCATCAGTGTTGGCGTCAAATGGATTTTTTGGAACGCATATTATTATTATTATTATTATTATTATTATTATTATTATTATTATTATTTGTTCTAAAAGGGTCCGCAATAATAAAAATTGTAAGGGTCAGTGTATAATTTTTAAAACTACAAAAATCTTGGACTGAAGTAGAACCCAGGGAAGGGTTCGAAAGATTTTTGTAAAGTTTTAAACATTATGCATTGACTCTTAACACTTTTACTTATGGTGGACCCTTTACGACATTATATATACTCTCGCGATAGAAAGTTTTTCCCTATTATTATCATTTTTATTTAGTTTATTTATCGATTTATTTTTAACACAGCCTCCAATTCGACTGGGTGGTATTTATAGTGTGGGGTTCCGGGTTGATCCTGCCTCCTTAGGAGTCCATCACTCTTCTACTATGTGCGCCGTTCTAGGATCACACTCTTCTGCATGAGTCTGGAGCTACTTCATTCTCTAGTTTTTCCAGATTCCTTTTCAGGGATCTTGGATCGTGCCTAGTGCTCCTCATGATTATGGGTACAGTTTCCACTGTCATATCCCATATCGTTCTTATTTCTATTTTCAGGTCTTGATACTTATCCATTTTTTTTTTTTTAAACAAAAAAAAAAAAAAACCCACCCTTCCTTTCTCTTCAACTCTGGTGTCCCATGGTATTGCGACATCAATAAGTGATACTTTCTTCTTGATTTTGTCAGTAAACGTCACGTCTGTCTATTTGCACGTATCACCCTATCTTGTTCTGATACCATAGTCCAGAGGATTTTTGCCTGATCGTTTTTCTATCTCCCTTCACTCCTTCCACTTATTACTGCAAGGTAGCTGGTGTTCTTGCACAGGCTCCAGTGGAGGGCTTTATTATTATTATTATTATTATTATTATTATTATTATTCAGGAGGCGAACCCTGTTCATTTTGAACAGGTATACTGGGACTATTAATTTAAAATTCAAGCTTCCAAAAATCATGAGTTCATTTGAAACCAGTAGCAGAAGATAGGAAGCAATAAAAACAGATCATTTTTAGAGAACAGAGATAAATCAACATATTGGTAAAGCAAAAACTGATACAAATGTAAATAGATCATTAGAAGCACAACGATGTTCCTCAGTTCAATCATCACCTTTGGGTTTGGTTTAACACTTCAAAGGGTGAAATTAGTTTGCTTTCCGGACTTCATTCAAAAGCCCGTAATTCTCGTGGCAGAGAAATGATTTTGCCCGGCTAGAAATTTGCTAATGTCCACTTCGTAGGAAGCAACTTTCACATGTCGGAATCGTAACTCGTTTTTCAGGTTTCCCGTCGAGGTTATTCTGTGGTGCATGACAGAGAGAGAGAGAGGAGAGAGAGAGAGAGAGAGAGAGAGAGGAGAGAGAGAGACGAGAGAGAGAGAGAGCAGAATGCCAATGGAACGACATGCACCGCTTTCCATTAATAATAACCTAATAAGTTGAGTGTTTGCTCGATTGTGCTCTATCAAGTTATGGATGAATTTCTCGCGTCTCTTATTTATTTACAGCATTCCAGTAACTTTTCAAATTGCTATACGTTCTTTGCTAGAGGATAACATAAGGAAAAGTTCTTTTTTACAGCTATATTTTTTTATAAATACAAAAATATTCTTAATAGATATGTAAAGAAATATGCAGAAGTAGCAGGACAGGAAAAAATAATCTAATTTAAACGTACCCTTGTATGATTTTTTTAAAATTTTCGATTTATATTCTGGTGGCATAAAATGTGGTCATACACATTGGGCAACAAATTTCTTTCTGTTACAACGTTTTTTTAAGTGCAATGTTTTTATGACTATGAATGACTTGATTCAGTCTCAGTTAAAGAATGATCTTAGAATTAGATAAAAAGCAACTGCTCTCGTACTTTGTCTCTATTTCTCTCTCTCATTTTTATATATATATATATATATATATATATATATATATATATATATATATATATATATATATATATATATATATATATATATCGGTAAACTAATGAAATAAAACCAAGTAATTTTTCCCAAATTGACCTTACTTTTTACGAAATATTTTCATTGTGTAGAGAGAGAGAGAGAGAGACGGAGAGAGAGAGAGAGAGAGAGAGAGAATATTCTAATAATTTTCAACGACCTCAACTTCTACAATTCAGCTGTTTTGGCAGTTTGTCTGCACAGCGCTGGAAGGAGAATTCAATACAGTCGCTTCCAGACCCATAAACTAGGTCCCATAATTCCTGGCCCTTCCCTTCCCCTTCAGAAACTGTTCAGTTTTCGCTCATTTCCCCAGAGATACATTCGTTTTCACTTTCATACCCGAGATGTATCTCTCGAAGTAAATAGTGAAATATATTCTAGAGGTTTAATTAGTTTCCGTATCTGTTTTTTTTTTCTCTTCAATTTTTTAATCCTGAAGACTAGAAAGGTGGTGGAAAGGAGTCTTCTATTGTTGTTGAATGTCCTTAAAGTCTTGATCTAAAGATACAGCGGTTCTTCTTTCTCAGATTTTCTGAATTTTTATTCATTATGTGCCTTTATTAAATTACTAGTATCGATAGTTAAAACGTTGCTTAAAACATATCTTTTCGTTTTTGTTTTCTGAAAAGCAAACTATTGAGATGCCTTCGATTGTCCGTCCGCATTATTTCTGTCCGACCTCAGATCTTATAAAGTACTGAGGCTAGAGGCTGCAACTTAGTATGTTCACCATCCAACCCACGATCAGCAAACATACGAAATTGTAGCTCTTTACCTCAGTTGTTTTTATTTTTTATTCTATTTAAGGTTAAAGTTAGCCATGATCGTGCTTCTGGGAACGCAATAGGGCAGGCCACACCGGGCTGTGGTTGAAAGTTTCATGGACAGCAGCTCATTCAGCATTAGAAGATGTACAGAAAACTCGATTGGCTCCATATTCTATTTGTTTAAATTTAAGAGCAGACAAGTCACTATTATATCGCATGTGGAATATGCATCATTATTAAATCAGCTGATATGATGGAAAAGCAATAAAAGGTACTTAGAGGAAAGACATAGAGACAAAAACATAAAATCGAATCCTTACAAATGCTGAAGTATTCGGATTCTTTTTCCTAAAACATCTCTCCCAATTGTATGGAATGTGTGAGTGGTTTCAGTTATTCATTTCTTTAACCATGGGTGCCACCCAAGCATTTTCTGCCATCTTATTAAAGACCTTAATTCAAACCATCTATTGTAGCATATAGATTACGGTCAGTAGTTCCACATAATTTTTTTATTACTACTAAAATAGTACAAAGAGCACAGCATTTACCTATTATTTGTAGAGGTTAGATTTCCTTGTTGCGTCTGAGAATATATAGAGTGAAAGGTAACCATTATTTCTGTATACCAGTAGACTTAAGTAAATATAACCACTCACGTAAATTTATTTCATATCGTATTTCGCTACTCTTCGAAATTAAAACATTTATAAGGCATTATCCAGTCTATCTGTTATAGAAAAATCATTACCATATTGCTCATTTTATCCATCCTCTCTCTCTCTCTCTCTCTCTCTCCCTGTGGATACGTATCCCAGGTGCCTTGCATTAAGTTGCTATATATTTCAACGAATAAATGATTATCTTCATGACCCAAGAAAGACTTTAGTTTAAGGTTAGGAAAGACGTGAAGTACTGTAAACTAATAACAAGAACTTCCTTACCAAACCAACCCGTCACCACTTTTTAGCTTTATCTCGCCTCTCAGTTATAAGTGTAAACACAAAAGAAGTAAGCAGAAACATAACCTCTAAATTCAGTACACAAATAAGATTAAAACGTGCTAAAATCTACGGTCAAATAGAGCATTGTTTCACCAACGAATAT
The DNA here is from genome assembly GCF_015104395.2 of Macrobrachium nipponense. Taxonomy (NCBI): domain Eukaryota; kingdom Metazoa; phylum Arthropoda; class Malacostraca; order Decapoda; family Palaemonidae; genus Macrobrachium; species Macrobrachium nipponense. Next base: position 7,130,691 of record NC_087218.1, read on the forward strand.
TAAAATAAATATTCTATATATGTATTAAAAATAATTATTATTTATTTTTTACATTTTAATTCTAATAAAAAAAAGCATAAATATCCTATCCTAAAACTCCTGTATCTTTAACTGAATGCTAAACACCTTTTTCAGAACTTTTTAGGCTTTTCCATAGGGCTTTCCTATCCCCCAACAAAAACGTACTCGACGGCCTCTGGGAATATCTTCATGCTGGTAGGTAGTGTTATAATAGCAAGGCATACGGAAAAATACTTACAGGACTGGACATTTTTACATTATGGACATAAAAATCTTTATTTTGCTGACCAAAATAAAGTGTTCAACAAAAAAATTCCTGGCATCTGACATTTAAATTGCCAGATGTCAGGTGACCTTGAAAATAGGTTAATAAAAAAGGAGTATTTTTCGAAAATTATACCCATTCCAAAGTCTAAAGATAAAGTTTAACCAAAATCTTAGTAGACCGTGAATAATAATAATAATAATAATAATAATAATCATCATCATCATCTTCAACGTTATTATTATTATTATTATTATTATTATTATTTTTATTATTATTATTATTATTATATTATTATTATTATTATTATTATATTATTACACTTATTCTGACTTTGATTAAACTTTATTGATACGTATTGGACCTAGTGGGTATGTATTAGGTTAATAAATGCACACATACTTATCGATCACATACACCGCAGCAAGAGGGGAAAAAAATGTACATTTAAATCATCCTTTATTTTACTGTTCATCTCTCACAGAAGCGTAGACGAAACTGAGCCTAGTGAAAGATCCTCGCCATAAAATATTCCGATGGGGTTGTTGACCCAGTTGCCGTAGAGGAATGTGAGACTATGGAAGTTCCTGAGCACTTCCCCACTCAGAGATCCTCTGCTGCCTCATCAATCAAGAACGAGAGACTAGATATCCACAGGTTCTTTGGGTATTCAGAGCCCATTGCGATATTCATATGAAGTTACGAGTACAACTTCATATGACGGAAAGGAATTGTGGGAATTTGTCTCGGTGTGTTGTTACTTTCCTGATGCCGTACTGATTGCATGTATATATATATATATATATATATATATATATATATATATATATATATTATATATATATATATATGTATGTATATAGCTATATATCCTAAACAGAAAATCCATTCATAGCGCTTAGCCACTGTAGCTATTATCAATTATGCCATTTATATTAAAGATATTTCTCACGGGCACAAAATCCACTTGGCGAAATACCGTTATTTCGTAGCAATTCCCATTTGCGGATTTCTGAGGGTCAAAATTGCATACCGCCTTCCTTTAAACAGAGAATGAGAAATACCTATGCGTTAACTTTCTTCATTTACAAAAGTTGTTTTCGCGATGAATGAAAGTGATTCGAAATCATAAAATCATAAAATGATGCTTCACCAAATTCGTTCTAGGTTTTACAAGAGTATCGGTCTATAACATTTCTCGACGAAACATACAGTCTATATCTTTCCTGTTGGCCCAGAGTACACGCGTATCAGAACTAGTTTAATAGAGAGTCAAAGAGAATTGCCCATTTTCATTTTTTACGAAGTTAGTACCTCGTAATCTTCCGCTCATGCTGATACAGAGTCGGAAGACTCGACTCTATAAGAGGCTCGAATTATAGAAATTTTCCACCCGAAGGATCACAGTTATGGCGAAGGAAAAGTATGGAAGACGCTGCAGATTACAAAGTGCGAATCTTCCTTGTGGTACAACTTAATCATAAAAGTTTCACTTATTAGAAACATTGAAATATTTCTTTAGATGAGAATCGGAAATGATTTGTAATTATGTAATTACCTCCCTCTCTCTCTCTCTCTCTCTCTCTCGTAGTGAGAAATCGTATTTCAAGGGCACTCAGTCCCTTTTAAACTTATTCATCTAAAAATACCCAATATTCTTTCACACGAATTATTCTCTAGTGAATGTTTTTCTGTATGTATGAAACGAACACTAGCGCACTTGATATTTATTTCATCTCGCACCCACACACACACACACACACACACACATATATATATATATATATATATATATATATATATATATATGTGTGTTGTGTGTGTGTGTGTGTGTGTGTGGGTGTGTGTGTGTGACGTACACTCGGCAAGGAAAATTTAAGATACAGTTTTTTAAATCTTCGGAATATATTGTTCAATAATGCACACCTGGCAACTCTAGGAAGGCGGACCTTCAAATCATAGCGTTTGTTGCCTTCTTAGATTTCCATTAATTTTACACTATAATGATTCTGTAGAGGTCCGATAATCAGTTATACTTGAATGTAGAAACAGGTTCTATTTATATTCGTTAATGTTGGCTGGTAACGTCCGTTCAGTGTAGAAATATCGATCTTTCCTTTTTAAACCTACTGTGAAACCTTATCTGTAAGTAATGTTTTTGACACTAAACTGACGTAAATTTCATACGCAATTGAAGACGGATTTTAAACAAATGAGAGAGAGTGTTTCCATTTGGGCAGTGCTGTGGAAAATCGTGCGGAACAATAGAGTAAAGAATGAAATATTATGACGATAGAGAGAGAGCGCGCAAGCCTATCGATAGAGATACTTTAATTCATCTATTTACTTTAAGAGATTAAGTGACAATATTTTCAAATGTTTCAACAGTGGGGAGAGAGAGAGAGAGCAAATCTACTACGTGAAAGCTTAGGCCTATTTATAACTACTTAATTTCAATTATAATTTGGAGATGAGTGGTTATATATAATATATATATATATATATATATATATATATATATATACATATATATATATATATATATACACGATATATATACGTAATATATATATATATATATATATATATATATATATATATATATATATATATATATATATATATATATATATTTAAAGTATGTTTGAAGTGAGAGAGAGAGAGAGAGAGAGAGAGATGAGAGAGAGAATATAGTATTGGGGACGGGATTGTGACGGGGGAGAGGCAGAAGAAGAAAGAGCGGTGAGTCGGTGTACAAATACCTGGGAAACGGGGTGATATGACTGCCAAGATCGTGCTACACTATGCGAGATAAAATATGAAGGATCATAATATAAAGTTAATTCTATAAGAAATTCATATCTTAATCTTGATTTCATTCGACAATTGCCGTAACAAAATTCAAAGATTGCCCCCCCCCCCCCCCCCCCAAAAAGACGTGAAAAATTTTAGAACCGGCTGCGGGTCATTCTGCTCTTCTTGATATAGTCTGGACTTCTGAAAATCGGGTTTCATCCAAAATCATTCACGAAAAAAGCTGTGTTCAATAAAAATATCTGTTACCACAAAATAACTCGATATGTATTGCACAGACCACTTAAAGTTTTATATCGTGCAAAAAATGCTGATGTGTTGGAGATCTTTCAGCCTCGCGGCAAAGTAATGCAGTCTGTAGGCGAACTACGAACTGCTTTGTAATAGGAGCATAGCCAGAAAATCTTGAGCTGACATACTACTTTAACCTTGATAAAAAAAAAAAAAAATCAAAAAAAATCATCGTAAAGACAGTAGCTTTGTAAACAGCAACTAGCATTCGATCCATGTCAACGTCAAAGTAATCAAAGTGTGAAATCCGTTACGTAAGCCAGTATGCATGACTTGCGCTTTCCCGCTCGAAGTTCTAGGCCTCCTCACACCATAGAAAACGCTCTTGCGGATGCAACTAGATTTGCTCAACCTACCTTAGCCGTCGCAACATTAATGCCACCATGACGTCAGCTACCTTTAATCGCTCTGGAATACAAACATGAGTTCTGTAGAAAACTAAAAATAATTGCATTCAACCACTTACGATGATGCAATAATATC
>NC_087218.1:7137064-7148925 GCF_015104395.2 Macrobrachium nipponense
AAACATTTTGGGATCAACAAAGGGGCCATTTTAATTAAATTCTTTTCAAAATTTAAACGCATTAGTGCCAAACTTCAAATTTAAAGTTGAATGGGGAAACAGCAACAAGATTCCTTTTTTGATGTTTTAATAATCAGAGACACGAAAGAATACAAATTTTTACCAAAATAACAGAAAACCAACGTTCCTCACTTCTACATTCACTACTTCAGCTATCATGACATTCGTATCAAAGATAAGGCTCTCTATTCTAAAGAGCCTTAACAAATTTGTTTCTCAAGATTTCCTGGAAAAAGAATTTGAACTATAGTGCGTTTACTTTTCTAAGATGGCTAGGGTGGGGCCAGGGTATGTAAGTCCCATAAATGCTTCCCGCAGATATAATCCTTCTTAGAAGGATTCGCTTTAGACTTGGATGTCGAGGGAAAGGGTTGATTCTCCCCCTGTTAACTTTTTTTTTTATTCCCGATTCTATTTTTAGCTATTCATTCTATCTCTTTCTATAATTATAGATACGCTGAATGGCATGTTGGCTCTGGGTTGGACTTGAGACATAAATTTCATAAGTCAATCGATCTATCAATGCCCTTAAAAACATTCTCATCAAAAACATACAAGTCAATCAGAGGACTCACTTTCTCTTTTCTTTTTTAAAACACAGGAGATTCCACCATATTTCCGCCTCTCTTGCCTCCTTGTTAAGTCTACGAATAGTCATTTCTGACACTTTTGTTGCTTCATTCTGTTCTCTGGATAGCCTTCGAAACTTCTGTTACAGGACCTTTCATGATGTTTTATAAAATGAAGTATTTCAGGAAATTATAGTCTATTTCCTGGCCTCAGGTGGTGGGGGTGAAGACGTTTACGGAGTCACCTGGGGCTGGGCTGTCCAGACTTTCACAGTGGGTGATCGAGAGTGAGTATCCTTTAATGACATTGACCATGACCTTTAAATCCTCTTAAAAATATTTAGGTCCCCTAAAAACTCAGATCTGGCATCGCGGGGAAAAAAAAAAAATATGCCATATCTTTATTTCTTAATAAAACCGAGGTTTTTAACGAAGAACATACGAAATAAGACATATTCAAAATATCTGATGCCCCCAAGACGACCACCAAGTGAGCCAAGAATAGACCCAAGAACAAAAATCTTCCACCTCCTCCGCAAACTCATCGTTCCCCTGCACAAAAACCCCGTCACTACATCCCCAATCCCTCATCCACCTTTCCTTCCTCCAACCTCCAGCTCCCAAACCCCTTCCCATCCCCCGATCCCCTAAGGTTATTCCCTCCAACCCCTCAGTCCACAACCCCCGCACCGCCGACGAAAACCGATTCTGCTCGTGTCGAAGCAGGAAACACAAACAGAAGAAGACACAGCTGTGAAGATATGCAGACCGAGATATCGGCGTAGCTCCCGTTGTGTATAACGAAGCAGGAAAACACAGACAGAGATCGTAGATAAGAGAGACAGCTATGTTGGAAACGCTTCATCTCGTAGGAAAATATCCAAAAAGAGAAAAGTTCCTGCTGACCTACGAAGAGGTTATTGAATTTTTACACAGAGCCATCTACAACAATGACAACAGCAATGATCATCAAAATGTCTCTGAGCTCGTCCACGAAATGTTTGGACCTTGAAATCAGTCTTCCAGATGATCCTCACGAAGAGCATAGATTCAAAGACACAGGAATAAAATGCCGCCGTTTCACGAAAAGTGCTGTTTTATAGCATTAACTGCTTTTTCTACTACTAAATAATCCTCCTTTCCCCTACCGTTTTCGGGCCGCCCTCACGTCTAACGACCAGAATTGTTCAAACTGTCACTCTAACTACCGCTTAAGCTGTTTGTTACTTTTGTTTTGCTTTCTCTAAAACTATAATATTTTCGTTTTTCTCTCGCCGTATCTCTATACTAACGATCGGCGCTCTCTTTTCTATTATCGTAAAGTGAAATATGGGTACTTTGAACTCCGTAGATAATGTGCTTTTTTTTTTTGTTTTTTTTCCGTTTTTTCTACGACTATAATTTTTCTATTCCTTACGGCTATCTCGACTCGCAGGACTCGCTACTATCGATCTTTATCTTCTATAATACCTAGGGTTTAAAGGGGGGTTTGTAACCTTGCCCGTTCACTTTTCTTTTCCATTGCAAATCATACCATCACATCTGCCAATATACCATGATATCATGAATAAGATCGCCACATATCCTTAAAATCACCTTAACCCCACTGAAAAAAATTTCAAATTTCATGACCTACGGGCTGCTACATTAGCTAAAGCCGTGCTGCATAAGGCCAGCTTAATCTTCAAACAACAACAACAACAAGCTTCAAGATCAGTCCACCCTCAGCTTCCAGCCCGAGGATGTCTGGCAGCTCCAGACGAAAGCTCGCTTGCTTCAAGAAAGAGAGAGAGAGAGAGAGGAGAGAGAGAGAGAGAGACATATATATATATATATATATATATATATATATATATATATATATATATATATATATCGTTAATGACTTTGATAAACTATGGTATCATAGTTTATCTGTAAAATTCAAATATATACCACTTTGACTCTGTATTTTGATCATGACCTCCATAGGCGCTCTACTAGCCTGTCTAAGTAGCACGGAAAAAGCCGCTATTCGGAAAATAGAGAAGAATCTCTACAAGTGTAATGCTGCTGAAGTAGCCATTACTTTTAATAAAGTATGCTTGAGAGAGGGTCTGCTTCCTAAGTACAATAATAGTAGTAGTAATAATAATAATAATAATAATAATAATAATAATAATAATAATAATAATAATAATAATAATAATCTGTTGAATAAAATGGCAGAATTCAGCTAATTAATCTTATATATTATCTTTTTTATTTTTATTTTAATAATAATAATAATAATAATAATAATAATAATAATAATAATAATAATAATAATAATAGAAATTATTAGCAAGGGTTACACTGACAATTTACTTGAATAAGCTAATTCTGTATAGAGCCATGTTTCACCGAAACTTTCCATTTACCAGGCGAAGACCCTTCATTAAGTACAGTTAAATTTTCCACCGGAGAGAGAGAGAGACTGAGAGAGAGAGAGAGAGAGAGAGAGAGAGAGAGAGAGCCAGGTTACTGATTAGTGATGAATGCAGATAGCTTTTAATATTTTCTGTTGCTCCTCTGACTCACCGAAATAACGTGGATTGGCTTCTGCCTCAGAGACTGGGCGCTTCATTAGTGGACATAGAGAAGCAATTGCCCGGCCTCTATTTTCAGATTTTTAAAAATCTGCCATTATCTCTTTGATGGGTTTTCTTTTTGGCAATTCGAGTTCAATAATTTTTTTCTGTAATGGTTGTCCAGTAAAATGTTCCTTTTCACTGTTTGATAGATTCTTTTAGTATATGAGATTTTAGAGACAGACAGACAGACAGACAGACAGGCAGACAGACACACAGACATACAGGCTGACAGACATAGAGAGGGGGTGAGGGGAAATAATCCCTGTAGTTGTTATTGTCTGATGGTGGAGTGATGAGATTTTCAGATTCCTTCAAAATGCAACGAAATAAAAGATCAAGTTAAAACAGAATCCCAGTGCTAATTGCTTTCTTCTGTACGTAACAATCTTAGTAGAGAAATGTTTCTCAAGATGAATTCATACTTGATTCACTGAAGTATAATCGAACATTGATTGAGATAAAAAAAAAAACTTACTAAGAAGTAGAGATAGCCATTATTATCATTATTATTAAATGACAGTTATGCATGAAAAGTAGCTTTGAAAGACCATCAGTTTGCTTAGCAAGTTCCAATAGGACACAATGACAATTTCACCGAAAAAGAAGTACTATGAGAAGAAAAAAAGAAAAAAAAAATACAAATGATCATGAGAAAATCAATAAAAACACATAATCATATCATAAGTATGCTAAATAAAAAAAAGGATATAGTTCACAGCAATATGGGAAAAAGTGAATGGTGTTTACAGTAGTACACCTTTTCCTGAAGTCATGATCATCGGTATTGATAATGAATGATTAATACTATTATCATATTAGTAACGCTGGATTCCCTGTCCACAAATTCGAACATGCTTCTCTTGCATCACTTTTATACTATCATACATCATTAACAACTTCCACCTTGGTTTCTTACAGACCCAGTTGTGTTAATTAAGTGCATAACTTGTATTAACTTTCAGACTTCTCACATAATAGTTTTATAGCAAACATTTGCCAAACATCGTTCTCCACAGTGTTCTTCCTTCTTCGAAGCCTTTTATCATTCATGTCTTACTCTTTGTGTCCGTTTGTTCGTAAGAGGTCAAAAAAGTGATCTAGGGACACCCTGTTAGATTTTTATTAAGTTGGCAAAGGCACGGGGAAGTGATACGTATAGAGGGATAAAGATGCAGTGCTCTTGTTATTAAAAAACTATATTGTTTAACTTTAAGATTTTGCGAAAGAAATATCTTTAGTAATTCCATACTTTGGTTGGATCCCTTGGAGAGACGGCCATTTTTAGTGTTTTTCTCTTTATTACATGAGATTCGTAGTGATACTTATATTACAAGGTTTTTATTTGAACTGACGTACACAATTGAAACACTTTATTTCATTTTTGGTAAAGAAAAACTGATTGCCCATTCCTATACAAATCATCATTTCATATAAAGCCAAAGCGAGCGCTTCGAACAATAAGGCCTTGATTATGAAAACAATGGAGCACAACCTTTGTTTCAAACAACAGCAAAGCTTAGAATTACCAGATATATTTGTGTACTTGAAAACAATATTATTGCCATATGCATAATATATTTGAATACTAAGGCGAAAGAATAAATCATCATCGAATGATCTCATTATTTCCAGTGTCCAGTAGTAGCTACATCTCGTAACATGATGGCCTCTACAAAATCATTTTAAATTAATGTTATGATATTTAGTTTATGAAGCCTCTTCATTCTAAGGTTTGTTTCAACTAAATTGCTGTTCATCATGCTAAACTCTAACTTCCCTTTTGTGCGAAAAGAAGTTCGCGAGAGTAACAGAGCTGTTTTCATAACTGGATGACATTCATCACGTAACTTCATTTATCTTGGTTTCTGCTCTGCTTGTTAATCTGGAGTTTAGCTAAACAGCTCTGGGCTGCTTGGTGTGTGTGTGTGTGTGTATATATATATATATATATATATATATATATATATATATATATATATATATATATGTAGTATATATATATATATATATATATATATATATATATATATATATATGTGTGTGTGTGTATATATACATATATATATATATATATATATATGCATATATGTGTGTGTGTGTGTATGTATGTATATCTTCATCATCAACCATGTATTTCAAAGAAGTCCTCCCTCGGAAACTGAAGCAGATGTTAGAAAAGGCGGCTCCGGGAGAAAAGTTTTCGAATGCCTATCTTCCCCAAAAAGCCGTTTAGCCAAAATGGTGGTTCGGACTGGAGAGACAAAAATAAGACAGCAATCTTCCACAGCCCATTCTCTTACTGCTGGGGTCAAGGACGGATATCTCTGTGCACATATTTGTTCCATTCCGCCCCCCCCCCCCCCCCCCCCCCCCCCCCCCCCCCACTCTCTCTCTCTCTTTGTTTGTTATATTATATATAGATATATATATAGATATATATATATATATATATATATATATATATATATAATATGTGAATACCACAGGAAAATGATAGTCAGAAATCCAAGCGCTTTCTTTCTTTACTAAGACATTGTCAAGGAACGAATGAAATACAATTGGAGAGAAAGTTATCAGGTAAACAACAACATCAAAAATACCAGATGGTCAATTGTCAAAAGAGTAAAAGTTAAAGAGATAATCCAGGATTATCTGATATCACACGGTCACAAACTTGAATATAGATTTACTCAGAAACTACAAAGTATCCGTACGTCCAAAACATGTAAAAAACTGAATATATTAATAATGTTGCTTATATTTATCTACAACTTTTTCATTATGAAACATCAAGTTTAAATAAACCAAGACTTAAATTTAGAACATTTCCATTATATGACTTGACAAAACAATTCAATGATATTCCTTTAAACTGTGTCATTACATGGGATTAAGGCTCTTGCTTGACTCCAGTTAATAGGATGATCTAAATCTCTCATATGTACGAATAATGCATTCGATATTTGCCCAGTTCTCACAGAATATTCATGCTGTTTGAGACGTTTGTGAAAGAGATTTTACCGGTCTGTCCGTAATAGACTTTATACACTTTTTGCAAGGAATTTCATATATGCAGCCTGGAAGATCTTTAGGAGAATTTTTTATTACTAAACTCTTGACATTAATATTACTGAAAACAACATTTATGTTAAACAGCTTTAAAATTCTAGGAATATCTAAAAACCTTTCATCATAGGGTAATTTTAGAATGTTATGCTTACTAAATTCAGGTTTGTCATTAGTTATATACACTGTTTATCTGGCTCTTTTCCATGCCACATCTATTTAAGTCCTTGCGAATTTAAGTTTCAATGCAATATCATAATAGTTTTAATCTCAGCGTCAATAAACTGCGGGCTACAGACACGTAAAGCCCTTAGGAACATCCCAGAAAAAACAGAGAATTTAACATTTTGATGGTGAATGGAGTAGTAACGAACAAAAGAGGCAATGTTAGTTGATTTTCGAAAGACAGAAAAGGTGAAATTTCTATCATTTCTATGGACAGTTACATCAAGAAAATTCAAATTACAATTTCTTTTTTTATTCTACAGTAAATTATTGTGATTATTAAGGCATTCCTGGAGATTTTAGTGACTGGCCAAATACAGAAAATATCATCCCACATACCTAAACCATGTAACTTTTTGGGGCAAAATTCTTGGTAAGAGTTTTGTCTCAAAAAATTCCATGTAAATATTGCTAGGGGCAGGAGACAAGGATTACCCATAGCCATGCCAAACTTTTGTACAAAAATTTACTATCTTTGATACATAACCCTTATGCGACTAATGAGTTTGCTACAGTTAAGGGCACATCATGAACGTTCTAATTCATCCTCCAAATATTCAAGTAAATCATCTACAGGCACTTTTGTAAATAGAGACATATCAAAAACTAACCATATTAAAATCAAAAATTCAAATTTAAACTACTATTAATTTTTTTTCGTTATAAAATCAACATTGTTTTTAACATTCGTGGTAGCAATGTTTCCTACTAAAGGTGTGAGAATTTTTACAAGCCATTTAGATAAATTATACGTAACTGAGACCACTGAACTAATGATTGGTCTGATAGGGTTATTGATTTTGTGTCTTGACTAAACTACATACATAAGGTAGAGAGGCGCATTGCGGTGTAAACTGTTTAATCAAATGGCCCAAGCCCTTCAGAATGGATTTAATTTGTTTATTAAAATGGGAGTTCATTGTCTATGTAGGATCAGACCTCAGTTTCGTATAAGTATCAGTATTATTTAGCAATGCCATTATTTTACTTCCATAGTCACTTTTATTCAATTATTACCACAGCATTAGATTTATGTGCGTTTAGTCACTTTCATCTTTTCGTCTTCTTTAATTTTCTTATAAGCCTGGAGAAATCTTACGGTACATTAGGGGGGAGAAGCCAGCTCATAGCACCATACACAATACCTTTACAAATATTGATATCCTCAGGGCATAGATTATGATTAACTTTTTCCAAATACAAAAGGATTTGAAATGTCGACACAGTCCAGGTTACCGTTAGACACAACAAAGCTTAACCCATATCCCAAAGCCGCTGTCGTAGCACTATCCACTGGTTTGTCTGATAAATTAATCATAAAGGCCACGTTGGCATGCTTAGTCAGTCGCTTCCAGCAATAAGATTCTTCATCTTGAATTGAAGTTTCCTTTCAAGATGATCATGCTGATCATCCCCTCCAATCATCAGACATACCAAATTGCAACTCTCTAGCCTCAGTAGTTTTTATTTCATTTAAGGTTAAAGTTGGTCATAATCGTTCGTCTGTCACCGCCGTAGGTGCTAACAACACAGGCCCTAACTTGGCGGTGGCTGAAAGCTTCATGGGCAACGGGTGAAAGTTTCATGGGCCATGGCTGAGAGTTTCATACAGCTCATATGCTGTACAGGAAACTCGATTGCGTCGAAGAAACTTTGGTGCATTTTTTACTTGTTATTTGATATCAGTCAACTATCCCTTCGTTGGTAAGATTACAAATACTTGTATTGAAGTCTAATAAATAATTTAAAATTTGCGTAACGACAAAGTAATTCCCTATAAAGAAGATTTACTCTATAAAAATGCGTCCATCAATTTAAGAATCTGAAAAATACCAGAATACTGATGCGTCAGAGCCTTACAAAAGTTTGTTCCTACAGCAAGAAATCGAAATTTCTTGGCCACTATCTTACTCAATAAAACTCAAATCTATAGTGACAGCAAAATTCAACGCAAGAGACGAGTATCATTCTCATTCAGTTCTGAAAGACGTGGAAATTTTCCCTGGGCACAGATACTATAATGACCAACAAAAAAACCTTCGTCAAATATGTAGAAAGATAGAGAGAGAGAGGGAGAGAGAGAGAGAGAGAGAGATGATGAGAGAGAGAGAGAGTAGGCGCGAATGTAGGTTTATAGTGGCAGATAGTTCATCTGATATTACTCTATGTCTGAGGGAACTTAATCGAAATTTTGTACAAGAATCAAAAACAATATATTAGGCTGTAATTAAACTAGTTTATTTTGTATATGGCATATATAATATTTATTGATTCGAATACAAGCCAGAACAAAATATTGTGACCCAGTTAACTTCAGAACAAGTAAGTTAATTGGGTCATCGCTAATAGCCAAATGAATAATGACTCCCAGACAACAGCCAAGAGCGATGCATGTGCCGAATGCGCTGCACAACATGGACGCATCAACCTTTAAGTTTAATTTGCGAAAGTGTGAGTTTTCGACACCACCCGCTGCGCAAAGATACAGAAAAAGAGTAGCATGTTTCAAAGACTTGTTAGTCCATCCGTAGAGGAGACATCGTGTGCTCACTTATCCCTAGGAGCAGTTTTTACTTTTCATTCACAGTGTTCTAATGATTTGTCTAGCTTTCTTTCAAACTCTTCCACACTGTTGCCGTTTACAATTATTGCTGGCAGGTTATTCCACATCTCACATATCTTGTATGTGAAGACGTTCCCACAATGGGATGTGTTGTATCTCTTCAGTTCTGGTTTCCATCCATTATTTCTTGTCTGGTTTTCGTTTAAGAGAGATTTCAGCCTGAGTATAACATTACAATCTTCCAATTGTTCATCTGTATTTCTCATTTCATAAAAAAGCAAAGAAATGTGCCTGGAAAACACTTCCACCGCCTCTTCAGAGAACTACCTGGCTATAATTCTAAATACAATAGATTTAAGTCTGTTGCAGGTAAACTAAGAAACTCAGATATTATTTATGAACGGTGGGAGCAGACATTCGCAGACAAATAAATAAACGCCTGGAAAGCATTATGGAGCCCCACCCCCAGTGAGTGTTTCTTTCCAAAATATTTTTTTATCTCCGTTTCTGTCCCTCGCCTTCCTTTTTACTGATCGCCTGAATTGAGAGGTTGTCGAAAGCCTTACGTGAATCGTGCGCGGGTTTTTCGCGTGAGCTAGCACCTGCACGTAACCTATCTTTTGAACCTTTTTGATTATAACGTTTTACTAAAAGAAAATAATTCTGGATAAAAGTAATGACCTGATATCCTGTTCTATCCATATTTATTGAAAATTGGTCCCCCCTTTGAAACCCTATATGAAGCAGTATCTACGAGGTATTACCATATATACATAGTCTTTCATTACAAACAAAAAGCTTCATCGTTGGTTCCATTGATACAAGCTACCTTCCCGTTTCTTCTTTTGTTTCCATCGTCAACAGGGTTTTAAGGTTTACATTCTTTTATACATAACACTACATCTTTTCCTTAGTTGTTAACCACCCGATGTTCCCTTCGCTATTTATTTGTCCTCATCAACCGACAGAGCTCTTTATGAAGCATTTTCCTCTAACTCTAACATAAAGTGTTTTGATTCTATTTCAAGATTTTGCTTCCGCTGTGTTTATATTTTGGACCTGCTAAATCCCGTGCCTCTAAAGATCCCTGTTAAATGCTCCAAAAAATAACTTTGGACTAATGTTATTTTCTGTCTGTCTGTATCTCTCTCTCTCTCTCTCTGAACAGACACAATCCATCCTTTCAAAGTACGTTTCCGATTAATATGGACCTTTATTTCTCTGCATGATTGATTTTTGCCTAGGTACTAGATAAGAGGAAAATAGTATTTCCTACTCGCGTGTCCCGTTTTTAATTTTATTACTATATTTCTTTGGACGCACCAAGATAGTTTGATTCCTCATTGTCTGATATAAGTATATGTGGTGCGTTTTTTGTAAGTTAGAGTGTTCGAGTTATGTTCGCTTACCTGCTTCTTGCTTCTTGATGATGAGTTCTGCAGTGTGGTTCTATGTTGAACTTTATGCTTCTTCTTAATGTTAGTTCTGGATTAGTAATCTTAATCTGCTTAATCTCTCAGGAGAAGTTTGAATGAGACGAACGGCAGAGGTTTGCTTCTTACTGTGCAAAGAATTAGAGTTACAACTACAAAGCTTATAAATCTCTTTTGGACCCTGACAATATTTTCTACTTCTTTTCTGAACGACGGCGGCTGCCGGTCCTCTCTGGCTTCTTCTGTCGTTCTGAAATTCAGCCACACCCTCGGTTCGAATTCGCACCACCTCCTTAGGCGGTGTAGGATCAGGTTCTCGCCCAACGGATTCGTGATTCGTTGGGGCGGTCTTTTTCCTTATCTTGTCCCCATCCCCTATTAGGTGGGGTTAACTGGTTTAATTCCTCCTCCTGGAGGTGGAGCTGCATTCTTTATAGAAGCTGCGTAAGTCTGGTGCGAGGTCACAGGTCAAAAATTTTATGATGGTCTTAAGATTTAATTGCGATGGTGTTATGGTTCAACTTACCTGTGGACTAAGGTATTGTTGATCAAAGTCTTTGGCTCAACACAACCAAAAGATCAATTTCTCGCTCGCTCTACTCTTCTCTCTTTCGGTTATTTTCACGGTGGACATACTGTGATTATTCTCTCTCCTTCTCTTTCTCTTTCTCATTATTTCACTGTACTTTGATTATTCTCTCTCTCTCTCCTCTCTCGATCTCTGTTTTTAAGCAACCTATCTACTATTATTTCTTATAGCTATATTACATATGCAGGCAATTCGACATAACTACTGATATCGACTATTTTCCTGAGTCCCATTGAAATCTGTTGCTTATGGCACACATGCTTAGCTAGGAAGTATTCCCATTCCCCCACAAACATTCAGAAACCTCGATGCTTCTTATGAAATTGTTACTACAATAAACCTCCACTCGATCAAAGAGTTCATGACAGAGTTTGAATGACCATTTTCAGGTCTTCATAATCGTATATTCTCCTTGTCTCCTCAGGGACTTTTCAATATGGCCATGTATACAATTGGCAGCCATGAACGGTGTGGCCTGCGGTTAAAATTTTTAAAATTTTAAAATTTTGCTATTAACTTCATTATCAGAGTTGACAAGAATTACCATGGCATTATATAAGCTCCAATTATTGTTCTGTGCTGCACAATTATCTGCCCAGAACACAAAGTCATTTCCATCTCTTTCCTTCTGGATAAGAGACAGATATGCACTAGTTATATGTTCTTTGTTTCTTCCTGCAGTTGATTCATCCCAGAGTACTGCATAATGTTTGTCTTTTGCTGTAGCCTTCTTCCCTTCCTTCG